>NW_024582680.1:498374-560265 GCF_018398535.1 Haplochromis burtoni | reverse complement strand
CAGCTGTTGTTAGAATTTATTTAATATTAATTTCTAGTATCAGCTGATGTTTGCTGGAGCCACAGCTGTAAAGCTGCTGGTCATGATATGGTTTGGTATATCTGGTGAGAGGGAAACATGAAGATGAAACCAGGAGATGTCCTTACTGAATCATCAGAGCTGAACAGGTGATGGAGGAAACAGGTTTACCTTTTAGGTGACATGAATGAGTTGAAGGGAAGTTATGAACTGTTTCTGAGAGACAAATAACCCAGGATCCTTTTTTAAGGTAGCTGACAGCTGGTAACTGTGCAGGTGCGGATCTAGCAAAGTTTTGCCAGGGGGCCAGGTAGGGCATTAACAGGGAAGGGGGGCACAAAGAAATACTTTTCTTATTCTCATTTTGAAATGTCTCGCTGTTTTAAATAATTATCTGAATCTTACAACCAAAGTTTTTATCTGACATAAAATGTATAGAAATCATACATATACCAACAAGACATCACTGTCACAACAGCGTTTGTTTTCATTCAAAGGCTTTATGGCTGTAATACCTGGTGGGCCGGTCTGTAGTCAAAATGCCAGAGGCTGATTTTTTGTCCCAGTCCATTCCTGGGGTGAATTAATCTGAGAAGGTGCATCAAAAAATAAATGGCCGCGCCAGCGGTGCACATCACAAATCAGCTCGCATAGACACATTAGTTGTGCCGCTTCTTAATGACGGTATCTTAGCTAACAACCCCAACTACCAGATTCAACTTGTAATTGGCTAAAAATAACTTCGCCTACCGGTGAGAGGGACGTTGTTAGCTTTCCACATTCTGACACTTCAAAAGCTTCAGGAGCTGTTCGCTCAGCACAGCATCAGCCACGGAGATACACGGATACATCCGTAGACTCGAGACACAATGCATGTTTGGGACTTTCAGGCGTTTGGACCAATGTTTTATTTTCTGATCAAACCAGAAATCTTTAATGAGCAGCTGGGTTTGTTTGTTTTTTTGGAGGCCTCATTCCGTTGGCAGATGCGGTCGGTACCATTAATCAACACAGCTTGGCACGTTGGCAATGAGCGATACAGCGGCTGTATCGATCACGTGACTTTTTCTTAAAGCTACGTACGCACTGATACAGGCTTCGCTCTGAGCTTGATACATGCGTCGGTGCGTCAGTGTTGCTGGCAGTGTTGGTCAAGTTACTCAGCAAAAAGTGCATTAATTCTCCTTGTGACACAAAAATCCACAAGGCTTGGTGAGTAAGATTTGCCCAGCAGATTACTTTCTGACAAAGAGCTAGAGTGGGACCGACTGCGAGTAGTTCCTACAACAAAAAAAGATACAGAACTCCATAAAAATTAAGTAAAATTTAAACGACATTCTAAGGAATCAAATACAAAATGCTTCTTATCACATTACAATTACTTTTCTACTCCTAATCAAGAATTAATATTTATGTTGAGATCTATATATGATTTATATATATGTACATGTATAAATTGCAAAAATCCATCAAATGTTTTGGTGTTTTCAGGTTTAACCTTTAAATTGTGACGTCCAGCTAAATAGATTCAATTTCAAATTAAAGGAGGCTGAATTTCTGGAGAGTACCTGTCGGGGAAAATCCAACCCTCTGCACCCTGTGTCTTCAGTTACCCTTGAGGTGCAGTGATCGAGTTACTCCGTGCTAGAACACCAGGAATTTTAATTAGTCTTGATTAGACAGAAGCATACATCAAGACTGCTGCATTGAAAAACAACAACAACAACAAAAACAATCTATTTTTCTTCCCTCATCACTGTTTTCCTTTGTTCTGTTTCCTCCTCCTCGCCATCTTTCTTGCAACTCCTCGGTAAAATGCTGCAGCAGTGTGGTTTGAGAGATCGTAGTGGTTCTAAAATGACGGTCCACAGGGATGAAATTCCTCTAAATACCCAGTGCCTTCAACAGCATTAGGAGGCTGACAGTTTCTTTTTTTATATATATAGAGGAAATGGTGAATGAATACTCATAGCCTTCTCAGGATTCACTGTAATAATGTTCTGTCACCAGGTGTGTTTTCCCCTGAATATCAAAGTTCACACAAGATAAATTGGTGAAAGATTTTTATAGATGTGTCGACTGCTTCCTGAAGCTCTGACAGTCAGTGCTACAATGGCTGTTCTCTATAGGTGGCCGTGAGCTTTGATGAAAGCATTCATGTTCCACTCAGGATGATTTTATTAGCTTTCATGATCACATGGCAACGTTTTCAGGACCCACAAAATGACTTCAACACACCCAGGTTACCTTTCCGTTATCAGGACTCACTTAGCCTAACATCTGGAATAAGGATGAGCGGTCACACAATGCTGGTTATCAACTCTAAGCTAACTCATGGTTTATCAGTCTGGCTATCAGCATCTGACCCATTCAGTTTAATTTTATTTGTATAGTGCAAAATCATGGGAGGTTACCACTGTTGGCTTACAGCAAGAAGGTCCTGGGTTCCACTCTGTTTGCAGTTTGTTCTCTCTGGGTGCTGTGGTTTCCTCCCACAGTCCCAGAGACATGCAGTAAGTTGGGTAGGTTAATTGGTGATTGGTTATCTTTCAGATTGCCAGCCCTACTGTGGACTCTTAGTCCTGTTGACATCATTGTTTTGGCATCATTGTGAGACACTGTTCCTTGTTTCACTCCACAGAAATCATCTTTTCCGTGACTAGTTTCTCTCTATTTTCTCATCTCTCCTGCGGGTTTATCCAGCCCAGAAAATCACTGATGACTCCATCAACACCCCCCACCCTCCTGTGCTGTTCAGCGTCAGTCCCCAATCCTACATCAGCTTCCTGCTGCTGGGCCTGACCGTCGTCGTGTTCGGCGGCGTCTATCTCTGGATCCTCAGATACGTCTGCATCGGCTGCTGCCAGCCCATCGCAGTCGGCGTTGAGTCAGAATCCCTGGCAGGGATGGTGTGAAGTCATCAGCCCCTGTCTGATTGAGTTGGGCTGATACCAAGTCACACGGGACATTTACAGGTAAAAGACACGGCCTATCAGACTTGTCATACATTTTGCAAAGGGAAGTAGGTGTCATTTGTGCTCCCATATACTTATTTTTTCAGTTCCAGAGCACTTGGTGACAGTGTCGATGCTGGAAAATAAGTAAGTAGGAGAAAAGTAGCTCTTTTGCTCTTACCTCTACACCCTGCTTACCTGATATCTGGCAAACATCTGTTGTACAGTATGCCTGAAAAATCGCTAAAAAGCTATTGAGCAGTGAATGTGAGACACAACTGTAAAGCTGGGTGGCAGAAATTTAAGAAAACGTTCAGCTAATAAGATGATAAAATGTTTTGTTTGTCTTCTTTAGGGTTTTCTTTGTACACTGTTAAAAAATACATCTTAAAAAAACGGTAATATTCCGGCAGCTGGGGCGCCAAAATACTACCGTAAAATAACAGAAAATAACTTCCTCATAAAAATACGGTTATTTCCAGTAATGACAATACAGTTTGTTGCGCTAATTTTACATGGGATTCTGCCTTTTCCAAGTGCTTTTAGACATTAAATTGAATTCAACAGTTCAATCTTTCAAATAACGGACAGATATTTGTGAAATCATGATACATTTGTGAATGTATTTTAACAATCTAAATATGCATATGTACAGACAGATACATTTAATAATCATGACAAATTATGTTTTATTACATTACAGTGATTTAACGTTAATTTACATTTGAAATGTGAAATCACAGTCTATTTACGTAACTTTAATGATATTCTAGAAGAACAGAACAAAACTGTAAAATGCAGTAAAATACTTTTATATTAGGATTTTTTCCTACAGTGCAGCCATACCCGCGACCTTGTGGTTGTTAGTTCACATTCATTGGCCGATGCTTAGCGTCATGTTATTATGTGTCCCAACATCCAATGGCATGTCACATTGTTTTCATGGCCACACCCTCACCCCAGGTGCAGAGGCCTATTTCTGTTCAGGAATGTTGTGAATACTTTGAGATTTATATTAATTGCAATTCCTACCTCTACATTTATTTTTAAAATATATAATTAGCACAGCGTGGCCGTGCAATGTTTTATATGTTTTTTTTTGTTTTTATTCCTATTAATTATATTTTCACTTGTTACCTCTGAATTATTGAATCAGACCTAGATGACATGAAATTTTCAGCACAATTATAATTCAAATACTCTCATTTTATATATTTTTCCATAGTATTACATTTGAATTTAACAGATCATTCTCTCACATAACAGACAAATATTCGTGAAATTATGATACATTTCTGAATGTATTTTTACAATTTCAATATGTATATGTACAAAAAAATATGTTTATGTTATTTTACCTTTGACATGTAAAATCACAGTCTACTTATGTAAATGTAATGATATTCTAGAAAGACAGTACAAAACTGTAAAATACACACTAAGATACTTTGACATTACTATTTTTTGGAACAGTGTAGTTTGGCTGTTTTATTTTGAAACCATTTTTAATTGTTTTCTTTTGTTACTTCCTGCCTTTCTCCTTCACAAGTGGGTTTTGTGTGTAAACAATTAGCCATTTAGTATTTTGTGGATTTATAATAATGATTTATAATGCTGTCCCCATTTTCTGCTGTCAAGCTAGTTTGTGTTTTGTTTTTGGTTCAGTATTATGTAAAAAAAAGAAAAATCCATAAAAACATACTACAGTGTTTTGTTTTAAAACAAAGACATTTTCTATTATTTTTTCTCCGTATATTTTACCCATATGGTTATTTTGACCATTTACACTCTTTATGGGGAAAATGTTTTTTTGTGAAAGTACAACCTGTTGATTTCTCTGTTCTTGGCATTTCTGCTCAGCTGAATGACACAAATAAATCTCCTTTTCTTCTTCAAACTTGCCTTGTGTGATTGGGTCCTGTGTAGGGTGACCAGATCACAGTCTAAAAGTAAATATAACGAGAATAAAGGGAAGCTGAAGTTTGTTCTTATTGTCTATATTATCTGTTAATTCCTCTGAGGAGGAGGAGTATTTAATCAGTTCTGTTTATTAACAGTCTAGCATGCAATCGGATCAAGGTCACAATAAATGTGAAAATCAGAAAAAACTTTATATTACTCATGTTTTTTTAATGGATGGATATTCTAACTTCACAACAATATGCTACACCTTGGTGGACATCAATACCTTGGCTGGCTAAACATTTGATTTTGACCTTCATTTTTAGTGCCCAAATTTGAAGAAACCGTATCAAGTAATCTGTCATATGAAAAGCCATGGAGAGGGCAGTACGTAACATTTTCTTCTTTTGTTTTAAATGACATCATACAATCATCATATTGTAATAAAAACATCATAAAACACCAAAGTCGTTGTAAAAGTCGTTGTCCGTTGGGGGACTGCTTTTGTTCACTGTTGTTTCAGCTGCTGTTCTGCCTGGTAACAGCCTTTTGGCTTCAGTAACCTTCATTTTTCTTTAATAAAAAGTCTTCGCTTCATATATTATAGATTTTAGAGAAGTGCATGTCCTGCAGTGCAGAGCCAATCAAAATGTAGGACATTGTCTCGATATGTGGTATTGGAGACGACGGATAAAAAGATGGATCTCTGTTCACCCAGCCCTATGTGTTTGATGTACGTAAGTTTGTTACGACCAGACACACTTTTGACGTTACTCACATCATTTGATCAATGTGAATATTTATTATAGCATGTTTAATAATTCATGTGTTCATTATTAACTCATGGTCTCAAACTTAGAGGACACAGATTAAGCGTACTGAATGTAACCAAACAGTGTGTAAAACACAAGACATGGATTCAGTATCTATCAGGATCAAAGACCCCAAACCAGAGCTGCTAGCTTAGTGCTAACACACTCATTGTAACTGCCCCTGGCCTAATTAACTCCCACTGGTACAACTTGATACAAATTAGTGAGCTCAAGTGACTAATATGTGGCTGAAAATGAAATAATTTAAAAAGCTGAGCTGCTTACTCATGCATGGGTCCAATGATCCACATGAGTAATGGACCATAAGGTCTGACATCCACAGCACCGCAAGTTGCTGCATGGGTGTTACGGTTAGCGACTTCACTTCCTGAGAGAGCTCAGCAAGAACAACCCTGGTTAAACTCGGTTTAAGGTCATGCCAAAGCATCAGTTCAAGTCCACACTTTGACTGGGTCACTCCAAAACCTTCATTTTGTTTTTTTGTTTCTGTCTTTGAGTCATTCAGAGGTGGACTCGCTGGTGTGTTTCAGATCATTTCTTTGAGCTTCAGACTTCAGACTGATAATCCTGATGGGATAGCAAAATTAACAATTCCATCAAGTGCAGCAAGTCGTCCTGAAGCAGCAGAGCAGCCTGCGACCACTACACTATCACCACCACGTCTGACTGATGGTGTGATAGTTTTTTTTTGAAATTATGTGATTTTTACACCAAATGCAACAGGACTTAATCCTTCGGAAAAAAAAAATCATCTTTATATCTCGTCAGTCCACAGAATATTTTCCCAAAACTTTTGGGGATCACCAAGATGTTACTTGGTAAATGTGAGATGAGCCTTTGTGTTCTTCTTGATCAGCAGTGGTTTTCGTCCAGTCTCTTTCTTATTGTTGAATCATGAACTCTGGCCTTAACTTAGGCAAGTGAGGCCTGAAGGTCTCTACATGCTGTTCTGGGGTCTTTTACCTTAGAAATCTCTTTTTAAATCTTTCCAGACTGATGGATGTCAATGACTTTGTTTTTCAGCTGTTTCTTCAGATCATGGCATGATCTAAAGTGTTGATTTGTGAGAGCTTTTTAACCTATTTCACACAGCTTCACCAGTAATCAGGCCTGTGTGTGGTTTGTGAAACTGAGCTCAGCTTTCCAAAAAAAGGTGATCAGTGCTCATTTATGAATTAACAGGTAGGAATTACTTGTTCACAGATGGCCAGTTAGGTTCACATGTAATGAAATTAAAGGCTTTTGATTCTAATTCTAGAGTAAATGCAGATCTTCCTTGTTGAACATAAGCTTCATTTCAATTTATTTTAAGTAAGTCCTCTAAACTCTTTCCACCGCTCCACCTGAATCTCAGCCTCGTCTGAGTCTACTCTTGAATAAACAGCAAAACAACATTTCCCATGAACGACGAATCACCTTGCAGCCCACCTGAATAATGGACCCACGTCTGTGCAAGATGGAGGCTATTGAGTTTGCATCTTAATGGATCCAATTAAATTTGATCAGTCTCATAATTCATCAGCTTCGTATCTAGTAAAAGCTGTGGTAATGAATAAGTTATCTGAGAGAATTCCAACCAGGCATTTTACATTTTACCCTAGAATTAAGCACGCACGCACAAATCCACGGCGTCTTACACACATGAACGTGTTCAATGAAGAACATAATCTGAAAGCTGTGGAGCGAATGAAGGACAGTTTTGAGGGTTTGTGTTGACAGCTTTTAGTTTTCAACATTTATAGCTCAGACTGTTCTCCTCAATGCAAGCTAGACGTGACTGACAGGCTGCACACTAATGAAATATGAGCTACACAGCAGAAAAATTGACTGAACCGCGCTTCGCAGCAAAGATGGACAATGACCCCGAACTTATTGCAACTCAAAGCAAAGAAGTGGAATATTGGAGCAAATGGAGCTGCATTTCGCTCATGATGAAACTACGGCACAATGATCCAAAACATTGTGCCGATCCAAAACAAACAGCTGAAGAGGGAAACCGCCGAGGCTCGGCAAAGCATCACAAAACACGAAAGCCTTTCTCTGGTGACGTCTCAGTCGCTGCCTGCAAAGAATTCTCAACAGAGTATTAAAAATAAACAGCTAATTTATGATTATGCTAATTCATTCCCTGCCATCTGAAAAAGGAGCACTGTGGCTGTAATTACTCAAAGGTTAATGATATGTGTTTCTTCAACCCCTCCAATTATAGCTGAGTGTCTAAACTTCAGAATGCTTCATTTCATGTGGAAACTGTGGCAGGAAATTAAAATCATGTGGTGCTTTTATAAGGACTTACAGATGCATAAATGATAAAAAGTGGTCTTTTTAGCAGGTTGCTAGGTGGTTGTTGAAAAATACGATGACATCATAATGCATGACGTGAATAATAACCTTCAGGGACGTAAGGTGTACCTGTGTAACAATTCAACTCAATTTTATTTATAAAGAGCCAAATCACAACAACAGTTGCCTCAAGGCGCTTATTTACAGTAGATACAGAGAAAAACCCAACAATCATATGACCCCCTATGAGCAAGCACTTTGGCGACAGTGGGAAGGAAAAACTCCCTTTTAACAGGAAGAAACCTCCGGCAGAACCAGGCTCAGGGAGGGGCGGGCCATCTGCTGCGACCGGTTGGGGTGAGAGAAGGAAGACAGGATAAAAGACATGCTGTGGAAGAGAGACAGAGGTTAATAACAGATATGATTCAATGCAGAGAGGTCTGTTAATACATAGTGAGTGAGAAAGGTGACTGGAAAGGAAAAACTCAATGCATCATGGGAATCCCCCGGCAGCCTACATCTATTGCAGCATAACTAAGGGAGGATTCAGGGTCACCTGGTCCAGCCCTAACTATATGCTTTAGCAAAAAGGAAAGTTTTAAGCCTAATCTTAAAAGTAGAGATAGTGTCTGTCTCCCGAATCCAAACTGGAAGCTGGTTCCACAGAAGAGGGGCCTGAAAACTGAAGGCTCTCCCTCCCATTCTACTTTTAAATACTCTAGGAACAACAAGTAGGCCTGCAGAGCGAGAGCGAAGTGCTCTAATAGGGTGATATGGTACTACAAGGTCATTAAGATAAGATGGGGCCTGATTATTTAAGACCTTGTATGTGAGGAGCAGGATTTTGAATTCAATTCTGGATTTAACAGGAAGCCAATGAAGGGAAGCCAAAACAGGAGAAATCTGCTCTCTCTTTCTAGTCCCTGTCAGTCCCTGTGTGTGCCAGGTTCGGTTCCTGTCTGTGTAGGAGTTTGCAGGCAAACAGACAGACAGAGATTTGATATTTTAAACTGAAATTCTCACACCTTACTAACTCGTGGCCACAACTTCATTATCTAATACTCACACACTATTAACTCGTAGACGTGCAATCACATTAGAAGCCCTCACCGGAGGGCTTCTAAATCTGAAAAAAAGGTGCAACATAATCAAAGTGTGATTGATTTGATACCCACCCTACCCACAGTGAATCGAGACAAGGGAACAGATGGAAGGCTTATGCCCTACTAGAAAATGCAAAATTGATTATCCTTTATTATAGCAGCCCATTGTAGGGAAAAATGATTGCGGGTGGAGAAAAAAAATCCAGAGGGGGGAAAAAAATGATGATTACGGAGAAACCACAAGAAGGAGATGTAGCCCTTGGAGCCAAAGTGGAGTGCGTACATTATAATTAGGGATGGATTAACAAACGGGCGTGCTGAGCACAGACCCGGGGAGTCCTAGAGACCCCTGAGTTGCAGCCGTGTTTGTAGTTTCTGGTATAAAAACTGCTCTTTAGGAGGTCAGAGAGCTCCATCATGGCAAAAGAATGATGCTGAGCAGAATATGAACCTCACAGGAAGCAACTGTCTGCTGTGTGGATGCCACTGCATGTTTATTTTAGTGTTTTTTCCTTATAAGCGGTTTACTACTATGAAACAGAACCCAGGTCATCACCTCTGTAACCTGAAACCAGTTTCTTGCTTTGTCAGAATTCCTTGCAGTGAAAAATTATGGGCAGGCTTCTGTACTATTTAAAAGCGGCATTTTCAATTTTATCAACTTTGGAGAGCATTATCTTGACCAAAAACACCGTCTCAATGTGGACAGAAGGCCAAAACAGAGAGAAAAAGATGCGTTTTCAAACAAAAATGTAATAGCGTGGACATGGCCGAAGATGCACTTAGAAACCGTGGGAAGGAAGAACTCCATTTTAACAGGAAGAGATATTGAGCATTCTTTGTAATTGTCTTCTTAGTCTCACCTGTTAACCATACTTGTTCCCAACCTGTGCAGGTCTGGTCTAATCAGCTAACCTACCTCAAACAACACCTGCATTGCTGTATTCAGGGTTTGGAGTAAAGTGACCACTAACCACGTGATGTTAACTTGTCCGCCACTTTGGACGTGTGACAATTATGGTGGCATTGCAGGAAATAGTGAATAAGGACCGAGCCACACAGACCTAGACACTAGCACCCTTTGAATCAGGTTGGCAGCGGCGCGATGGCATAAATTTTACTTTGAAGGTGAAGTTTCTCCATTTTCCAGGTTGCGTCACAGTTTTATTACCGCTCAGGTAGCAGTTAGCAAGTTTTTGCAAACAAACGTGGCAAACTACGGGCAACCAAAGAAATCGGAAAGAGGTTTTCGGTGCAGCACTTTCTTTGCATACCATTTCATCCAGTCAGAGCCTTATATGGCACTTTTCTACTCGAACACTCAAAGAGCTTTGTACATTCAAACAAGCAGTTTGCTCAAAGCTTAATCACTTTCTGTATAACAGTCACAATCCAATGAACACATCAGAGAACCACTTGGGGTTCAATATCTTGCCCAAGGATACTTTGGCATGCAGGGATTGAACCTCGAACGGTTCGATTAATAGATGAAATGCTCTACCTCTGAGTTCGACCCACCCCAAATATAGTAATGTGCACATGTCAGTGGGAAACCTCAAAGGGAGTGGTCCCTGTTAGGGAATAAATATCTATTTGGATTGGGATTTTTTTACCTTGTGGTTCTTTTCAGGACCCAAGAATTTAACAGCCAGCCTAAAGCTCAACTCTGATTGGATGCGTCAGTCGCTACAGAGGTCCTGGGACATGGCGGCTCCACTCCTGCCCGAACCTTCTTCCTCACAAAGCACCAGAGACCACCACACAACAATCATCATCATCTCGTTTTCTTCTTCTTTGAGTTGCTCCGTTCAAGCGTCATCACAGCAGCTCGTCTTCATTTCATGCATGACCTTAAAACAACTGAAATAACCATCATCGCTTCTAAAGTAATGATCTGCACTTTTTGCATTTTGCAACCTTTTATGTTCTTGTAAGAGTTTGTATTCATTTAAGAAAAAATCTGCATTTTATAATAAAAATTTACAAAAATCATGCATTAAAAATGCTTTCAGTGCTGCGAGGTACCTCCTCTTGTCTGTCTGGTCTCATCATCTACTTTGGAGGAAGCTATTTGCTCGTGCACACGCCTCAGTTACTGAAGCGTAAAGGTCAAGTCACCTAAGAGCTGTTATGCATCACACCCCGCCTGATGCCGAGGCACGCCATCGATCCCAAGCATGGTAATCACACTGAAAACCATGCCACCTGACACGCCGTAGCCCATTTACACATCGCACATGAAGCGCGAGCACCTCGGGGTGCTCTGCTGTCCGTCTTTGTCTCTGACAGGGCGGTCCCCTCCCTGCTGCCCCGTAATGGATTTACTCCCATCTCTCCGAGCACGTTGGCCTTGGGGCAAAGCATTGGCTCGGCCCCTGATTGACAGCTGCTGATAGCGGGTTGAGAGCTTGTTGCCAGGGGCTACAGGGGGACACCCTGCATCCACACATGCAGTTGCCATGGAAATAGGGAGTTCAGGCCTTCTGCCTGCAGATGGCAACGCTGCACTCCGAGTCAGGAGGGAGATGAGACCGGGGTACGAGGGCGGCACGGCGAATCGGCGGCTGTCTCTCAAAGAGAGAGCGTGGGTTTGATTTTGCGGTTTGCACAGTTCACCCCGGCTTCACCTCAGAACCCCCCCAGGTGCTGCTTTCAATTACACGCACATCAGGTGGAGAATCTGCACATTTGCACTCTTCCTAGGCATGGGTGAAAATGTCTGCTGCCAGTCTCTGCGCTGCTGCACATCAATCCTTCATTTTTTCCCCTCTTCTGTACATTATCTGATCATTTTTTATCGCTCAACACTGCAACTGCTGCAAGAGCATAAAAAACAAACCATCTATTAAAAATCACAAAAAGCCGATCCTGTGCTGTTTCTCAGCTGTTAGGCCACACGAGACAGGCTGTTTTTCCCCGGCTCCCTTCTGCTGTCTGACACAGGCCATGTGAACCTGTGAACTGAACCATATTTGGAAGGGGTGTGTGCACGCAGCTCTAACCACTTCCATTTACAGTGGCTTCATATCTGATTTCCTCCTCAGCATGCACATTTTTCCCACCCAGATGAGCAAAGTCAGGCTGACAGCTACTCGTGCGTGGAACACAGTTTCAGCTTCTGTTTCACATTCAATTCCTCTGGCTGTCTCTGTGTGGACAGGAGTCATCAACAGCTTAGAGGGTTTCTCTCTCTTTCTCTCATACACACACATCTGTAATGGGCAGGAGAGGAGAAGGGAAGCAAGTTGAGGTGAAACCCACCACTGTTCCCATGTAGTCACCCTCTGCTGCTGCTGCTGCTGGGGTCAGTTTGCAGTATTTCCCACCTGAGTGACAAATACTGCAAAGCACTACTGGTTCTGTGAAGCTCAAAAGAAACAGAGCCCCTCTGCATGTCTCACATCTCCCGTCCTTATGCACTCTCCTCAGCCCGGGATTATTGCATTGTGACAGGCTGCTTACATGCAAGCAGCTGTAATGAGCGTGAACCACTTGAAGCTTAGAGGAAACAGCAGCATTGCATCTGATTGCATCCTCCGAGCTGCTCCGTGAGAAACGCAGTCAGCTGCCTCCGGATATTTGATTTATTCAGCTCTCAGATCCGGTGCGTTACCCACCGGGCGGTGCGCTGTGCAGCAAGCGCGGTTCCCACTGATCTTTCAGTACACCGTGTTCCATATAGTGTGGAGTCAAACAAGGACACGGCGTCTGAGGAATCACTTAATACCACCTTAAATTTGGATTAAATTTGCACAATAGTGTTTTAACAGAGAAGCCGGGACAGTTTGTTGTTGCTGTGCAGCAGAAAAGCCTCCAAAGTGCAGAAACACGTCACGCTTCGTGTTTTTCTCGCACACATTCCGCTACAATTTAAAGCGTGATACCTTAAAGGCTTCACACACTCCTTTGGTTCCTGGCCAATAGGTTTCGGAGGCGTTCAGGAACTGTGGGGAATATAGCAACTCTTCAGCGAGCCTTCATTGATGAGCAAGACAAAAAAAAGTCACTAAACTCCTTTTTTATGGAGGCTTGCATTCGCCGAACAAAACAAACAAACAAACAAAGAAACTAGAGTTGTTATCGCAGAATCTCAAGTTCCATTTATTTTTCGACTTATTAGTTACAAATCATTTTCTTTCAGTTTTAACTTAATCAGTCAACATTTCAAGTCGTTTCCTCTTTCTTTTAGTTATTTTTTTTTAATTCACAGTTATATTCTCAATAATAACTCTAAATTTTAATTTATTTTAAAGGGTTTTTTTCCCCTCAGTAGGTTCAGCTTGTAAATCAATATTTTTGAACTACCTAAATCAACATTTTGAGATAATAACCTGATTTTCTAAATTAATTATGGATATTAATAGACTTAGTCACAGTAGGCTTGGTTTGGCTTTGAGTAATTTTAATGTCAATGTACAGAATGACCACAGACTGTATATAAAAGATGGAACTAGCCACTGTAATATCAGTTACTGGTTTCTGGACAATATCAGTTTATTTATTTATTTATTCATTTTTTATCTTGGACTCAGGAGTAACCAGAGGTTTGGACAAAAGCTAGTGGTGCTAAGCTATCAACTCATTTTAGCAAGCCTGGTTACCAAGTTAAATCCACTAACTGTCCACCTCAATGACTGATTCTTCAGATGTGTTTTATGTATATGTATCACATGGACATTTAGCTTGTAGCTGATGAAGGTGGTTGATGGTCTGTATTGCACAGTATTAGACACATATTCAGATTAGATCCATGACGCATCATGGATCTAGTAACTCCAGTTAGCTGAGGTCTACTTTACAGAATGAGTATCCTTGGGCAAGATACTAACCCCATGTTTGCCTACTGGTGGTGGTCAGAGGGCCCGGTGGCGCCAGTGTCCGGCAGCCTCGCCTCTGTCAGTGCGCCCCAGGGCAGCTGTGGCTACAACGTAGCTTGCCATTGCCAGTGTGTGAATGTGTGTGTGAATGGGTGGATGACTGAATGTAGTGTAAAGCGCTTTGGGGTCCTAGGGTCTGAGTAAAGCACTATACAAATGCAGGCCATTTTTTTTTTACTATTTTACAGTTTGGTTGGGGCAGCATGGCAGTAATCATACTTAGTATTTCAAATGACATTAAAGTAACATAAAACAGGTCCCGTTGCAGCAATGTTAAAAAAATAATTATGTGAATTTGTTACATTTATGAAGTGATTGAGGTTACATTTCATAAAGTCTCACTGTGACATTATTTTTTCTATAACGTTTTAAAAAAAAGTGCTTGTGTGGTTAATTCGTGAACACAGAGCAATGCTGTCACAACGCTGAGTGTTGCAAACACATCAGTTTATGACCAAATACAACAGTTGCATTATGTAATGTGCTTCTAGGCTTCTAGTGTTTTATAGAGCTGCCTATTTTTGGGACACCTTTCCCCTAAATAAATGAGGTATTTAAGACAAAAAAACCTCCTTTATTTATAACCACCCATCTGTTATCAAGGGGGAAACTATCCAGGGAAATATGTCTGTGAAGGTTCTCAGTCATCCAGGTCATCGTAGTCAAAGGAGCTTGCAAAGAAAAGTGTCTGGCTCAGGTGATTAGAGGATCATCAGGGGGTCCTTTTGTCCCTCTGTGGGGGGATACACCCACTAGGTTTATATCTGGGACTCTCCACCATTTGACCTCAGAACTGAAGAAGCTTCTCGGATGAGAGGTGAAACGTCTTCAAGCAACTTAAAGAAGTCCAGACGCTTTTCTTTGCAAGCTCCTTTGACTATCCAGGGAAACTGTTTACTGCACTATCATTCTTCATGTAAACATGCGTTTTAACTTGAACACTTTAAATGAGATCTGTGCGAAGAACCTGGACGTCAAGAGCCACCGCTCGAGAACGAGGTGGGATTGTAGGTATGCGGATTCCCAGCCAAAGGAGGGGATGCGTGAACGCAGCACAGTTGTGAGATCAGCTGATTTTTTACGCTGCCATTTTGTCCAGCACAGGAGCGAGCATTCAGTCAGTCAGTGAGTGCGCAAAGAGAAACCACTGGCGAGACTTTCCATACGGCGGCACCGGACCGAACTGTCGGTAAGAAAAATAAAAAAATAAAAAAGAACAACGGGAGCCAGTAATGTGGTGACGGCAGACGGAGGGAAGCACCAAACTGAGCCCGAGGACCGTGAAGGGAAACAAGCGAGCTAAGGGAGCTGTCAGGGAGGTTTTTTTTGTTTCTTTTTTTTTTTAACTCAGCGGCTCCGCCGGCTCGGCTCCCCGGTCACAGACCACAGGAACCCGCTTTCTCTCTACCCGCCCGCCCGGCTGGTTGGCTTTAGCTAACCCTGCTAGCATCTCGGCTAACCCCCACCGCCGCTCCTCGCGTCTCCTCTCACCGTGGGAAACTGCAACTGTCCCGGCTGTCAGTGTCACACCGTCCTCCTGTAAACTTCAAACAATGCGCTGCTCCTGTCTGAGAGACTTTTTACGCCCAAGGGACGATTTAACGCACGCTTCGCCAAGCGACCAGTGATAGCTGAGCTGCGGTCCAAGCTAACAAGTTGACGTGGAAGAGGAACTCTATTTTTTTTAAAACTGTTTTCCAAGCTGTGATTTCACCAGGATTACTTTCCCCCTCTGCCCTGCCCGAGTTGGACTCGACTTTTTGGTGACTCCGGGTTACAAAGCAGCCAGTTAGCTATGTTTATTTGTGGCCAGAAAGTAATTTCAAGTGTTTGCGGATTCCACAGTGGGACTCTCTCTTGGTTCGAGTACTGCAACGGAAACATTAGCTAACACAGACTGGCTCGTGTTGTGTTTACTGCATAAATAGATAGACGGAACAAACAGTTGCCGAACATTTTTTTTGTTTCATTTTTAAATTCAGATTGTAGTTAAACAGATTGTTCTTGTACCTGTCGTGAGCTGACATTGCTGCACAGGTTGTGTGGAAGACAGTGTGTGTCTGAGTGTGTGTGTGTGATCCCTGCTCTCTGTTACCTCCACTTGACAGTGAAGTCACGTTGAGTTGATCCATTGATCGGATCGTTATTGTACTATTTTCCCTGATTGAAGGGGGGAAAAGAAAAAAGTCGGTGCGATGTCGGGCCAATCTATCACGGATCGGATCACAGCAGCTCAGCACAGCATGACCGGGTCGGCTATCAGCAAGGCTGTGTGCAAAGCCA
The DNA here is from genome assembly GCF_018398535.1 of Haplochromis burtoni. Taxonomy (NCBI): domain Eukaryota; kingdom Metazoa; phylum Chordata; class Actinopteri; order Cichliformes; family Cichlidae; genus Haplochromis; species Haplochromis burtoni. Next base: position 544,012 of record NW_024582680.1, on the reverse strand, counting down.
CCACGCATGAAGTGAGCGGACCGAAGAAGAAGCACCTTGACTGTGAGTAGACCCCCCTCCACACATCATTCCCCTCCCCTTGTATCTGTCCTCTTCTTCACTGTAACCTGGCTGTGGTTGGACAGTCCAGTCCAATCAGCTAGATTAGACAGCAAATGGTTTTCTGTCACATATGTGTATGGCTGTAATGGCTGGTGATCCTATTAAAGATCCAGAACGTTTCAAGTCAAAATCCCAGGCTTGGCAGAGGTTGAAACCCTCATTTTTTTTTCTACTCTTGGCTCTTTATGACATCACTGAGAGATACTATCCCTAATATGGGCTTCTCTGGGATGAGCACCTCCTGCCCCACCCTCCACCAATCGGAAGCCCTACAAGCTGCATTTGCTTCAATGGGCACTTGATGCTGGCTTCATAGACCCCCATGTTAAAATATCCAACTTTACAGTAAAAATAAATAGTGTTGTGGTTTACATATTTGCCAGGGACCATGGAGAGTTTTCACACTCTTAAAGGCCACTAGTTACATCACACAGTGACAGTGAGATTAATAGACAACCAAGTGCACTTATGCTTGCCATATAGCTCTTCTATAGAGCAAAACTTTCAAGGTTACAAAAATGGAGAGGTGCACAACTGGCTAAAACGATGCCAAAACGTGGCTTGTGCCAGCAGATGTGATGCCACTTATGCCATGTGCCGCTGGTCGCAAGGGCGAGCATAGTGGACCCCTTAAGTCGTACCCCTCAAAGGTGTATGCTCAGCCTCACTGCCACAAAATAAAATCACTGAAGTGGGTTGTTTGAACCCATTTGTGCTGTTGGTGCCTTTATAATTATGATGGCAGTAACCAAAACGCCAACATTGAGGCTTGAAACTTGCAAATTGAACACCACTGGGTGACTTCAAAGTGGCTACATTGGTCTTTTTTACTGACTGTGGATCAAACCTTCTGTTTGCGAGAAGCAGCAATTCAGAGGGAATTTGGCGTTTAAAGGGAGAGGGAGTAGAACAGCTTATTTCAGCATTTATTTTGAATGGTCGGTCATGCAAAGCTGTGCTATATTCATGTGATTTGCAAAGCACAGAACTGTGTGCATATGTTTCCTGGTGACTGCAGCAAAGAAGCGACTGAGGTGTAACTTTCATTGGGTTCATGTCCTCAGGAATGGAGAGGAGGCATCACAGCCAGCAGGTGAAGCAGTCTCTAGATGTCCCTGCTGTTTTTTGAAATGTGTCATTCCTGATTTGTTCAGTCAGTCTCTCAGGCATTTAAACTACAGTTGGGAGAACATCTGAACATCAAGCCAGCTCACTGTTTTAGATGATGTGTCACTCTGGAAGGTGTTGAAAAGTTTACTCTCGACTTTTTGGCCATCCTTTTTTATAAAATTCACCCACGCCGGTGACTTCTGAGACAATATGCTGCTTAGTTTGAAGTCGACTCTGACTGGAACCTTAAATAGATTAGACCTGGCACTCTCTGTTAGGTTAGGCGAGTACAAAGCTGTGAAGAAAAAAAAATTCACAGCTTCTCTCGTCTTCCTGTCGCCAAAAATAATAGATCAGTCCTGAAAGATTGGACAAGTAGGCTCTCGTCTACAGTTCTGTGTAAAATGAGTTCTTAAAACTCAGAGATGCTAAGTTTTACTATCAAAGATGGGGATACACTCATACATCAGATAACTGTTAAATGATATCAGCTCATCATCAAGCACAGTTTACTGATGTCAGTGGCTGATAGCTTTCTTTGTCGCATAAATTGTGGGTATAACTCTAGGAATGGGTGGAAAATCGATTCAGCACAGTGTCTCAATATTGAATTGATAGAGGGACACCAAATATCAATATTTTATTCAATAAATCCAAATAAATAAACTAAAATACTCTGGGAATACTACTCTACTAACAAGACGACCCATCTCACTTCCCTCCTGAAATAGGTTCAGCTAAGGCATCAAACACATTTTGCTTGGCAGAATATATGAATACCAACTTGACTCCATTCAATCGTAGACTGATATCGGTCTGTTTCTCTACTAGTTAAATGTTCTGTGTGGAACATCGCTGGAAGAATTTCAAACACACCATGTACTTTCGTGAAGAATAGCTTTTGTTTCCAGAGAGGGTAACAAATAAGAAAACAAATAAAAATAAGGTCCATGTTGATGTTGGCCAAGATTTTTCACAGTTGGTGTGTCCCGAACCCAAAATGCCAAACAAACCATAGAATTGTCACATTTCAGGACCTTAGACCTGGATGTTTGAGTTTTATTGCTTGAAAATGGGTGAAATCTATCAAATAGGAATTTAAAAAAAAAAAAGAAAAGTTAACTGTTTCCCTATGATAGCAAGAATTCCTTAGCTATCTTAACTATAATCACTTCCCATCTGTTCTGGAGAACCACCAAATGCCTTTTTAATGAAAAGCTTTGATAGTTTGTTTATTTGTTTAATCATGTTAGAATATTTCAGCCTTCTTGAGCTCCCTAAACAGCATTTAAGAGCTTAAAACCATAGATCTGCCAGGGTCGGGGCAAGGTCAGTTTGAAATGAGGCGGTGTTTGAGTTAGGCACTACACCCAACATTGGTTATAGATAGACACTTAAAACAAGAAGTTAGGGTTAGGTCAAGCTGTTGGGTTAGCTTTAAATGCCATTGTTGGTTAGGGTTGGACACCACACCCAATGTGTTGAAGGTCAGGTTAAACTGTTGGGTCACATGTAATTGAGTTTCGTAAGCTAGGTTTGGATACAAAACCCAAGGTGGTTGGACTTAGGTTCAGAGTCGGCAGCTGACCATTTAAACTGGAGAGTAATTGGCTTAAGCCTCTTTGCTGTTCTAACCAAAAACAACTATATACACCTAATATACTCAGAGAGAAACGTAGCCACCCAAAATGATAAAAGCCCCAACCAGTCAGGGCAGATGATTGCCCGTCCTTAAGCCTGCTTCTGGTGTAAGGTTCTTCCTATTAAAAGGGAGTTTTACCTTCCCGTGGTCACCAAAATGTTGGGGTTTACTCTGTTTTATTTGAGTGTCTTTGTGATTTGGTGTTATGTAAATACAACTTTATCTGTTAGATTGTAGAAAAAAAGCAGTAGAAAAACACATTTTCTCTGTAGGTGCAAAGGTGGATCAATGAACCCATTACACCCTGACATAGCTTGGTGTGAGTGCAAAATCCTCAGTACATTTCCATTTGTTTTGCAGTTTCTCACCCCAGACATTTATAATTATGATAATCTGATGTGCACCTCCCTAGAAATGTAACTACTGGTCTGCTCTATGCAGCTCACCACTATTGTGAGTGGGCTGTTCAGCACAGTCGATTCCTCATGTGCATTTCTGCTTTTTTTTGTAGTTTTTAAATGTATCAGGGAGAGAATAACAATCAATACAAAGGTAATAATCATAGCATCAGTATGATGCGCAAATGTCGTTAAATTCTTGGAGGGAGATTGCTGAAACTGTTTGGAGGGAAGTGGGGGAATGTACAAGGAAGTGGAAAAACTAGAGGGACGTAATGTAGGGAATGTTGTACGTTAGACAAAGATTGCTCACAGGAATCCAATTCAGGGCTTGGACATCATAGGGTTAAATTGAGATGCCATTTGGCTTTTCTGCTTGTCAAAGTTTAAACAGTAACCGTCTAAATGGTTAGTGTTAACATTTTTGTCAGCTGACTAATCATGCCAGCACCTGTTCTTATTTGTGAAGCTCTAATCAGCCAATACATTACTTCAATCAAAGGCTTCTGGTGTTTTGGGCTCTGGCGCCGATACGCAGCTCTTGTAGCCAGTTCCTTTAGTACGGACTTCAAGAAGAGTCGTAGACAGAGATAACACAGCAAGTGATAGAAGTCCCGAGGTCCCAGAAGGATGCATTGTGGTTATCTTGTTTTCAAGGAGAGCATAAATCACTCAAATGCCTCACAGATCATGGGAGAAACATGACATTTCTTGATATGGCAGCTTTGATGGCCTTTATTTGTTGGGAAATCCCCTCAGACACTTTCAGGTGCAGCAGCGCAGAGCACATTGTACTCCCATCGCCTTTTAGATTAGTAATTGATTCCTGATTGTCACCTTATGTCCTATCTTGGTCATAAAGAGTGAATGACCATATTTCATTGTCAGTGGCATCCCTCAAATTAAACCTGAGTCATGTCGAAGGTGGCTGTGATGCAAATGTGCCATCATAAAAGAGCAAAAAAATGAATAAATGGAATAAAAATAAAACTGAGTCACACGTGTGCATATGTGCAGCGGCGTCTTAGACATTGCTGAGACTATATGTGCTGAAGATCTGTTTCTGGGAACTGCCTTTGTCGGCTGTGGGATGCACATTTGATTGATGTTTCAGCTCAGCTGCCTCGCATCCGTCAACTCCGCCTCCTCCTCGCTCACAAGACTCAGCTGCTGACGTTAGAGGAAAAAGACATGCATTGTCTCTGTTCCTTTGTGAACCTGGCCGGACTTTAATTGCCAATATGCCACGTCAAGCTTAATCATTATAGATATTGATTTCTTTGTGAGAGCAACAACCTCGGTGCCGTTGGGGGAAGGGGCAATCAGTGAGCAGTGCATTGCATGGTATTTGTCCTTCTGATGATTTTAACACGAAGATAACATGCAGTGTTGTCAGGCTGTTAACTTCATTGTGTTGCTGGTATGAAGGAAGGGCAGCCAGCAGGCAGGAATAAAAGGCAGGCTATCTGTTTGTCATTCAGTCTGGCAGGTAGTCAATTTGTGAGTCGGTTAGCAAGAATGTGAGGCTGGCAGGGAGTGTATTCGATCACTACTCAGTCAACTAGTCAGCCAGCTTATTCAACTATCCAGTAAAGCAGTAAATACTGGATTGTCTGCCTGTAGGTGAGCCCCATTCATGCTGTTATGCTTTCCCTTGTTATACTGTTACAGCAAGGGAGGCTCAGATCAAACATAGATTTAAATACAGAGGTCAGCTTATATGAAGGTAATCACTGTGAGCCAACAACCTGTGTTAAATGCTTGATTTCAGACCCTCTGTATGGCTCTGTATGGTGACCAAGAAGGCAGGCCTGTTTATAGAAAAGAATGACTGTGTTTGCCTGAGTAGTTAATGAGGGTGGTCTCTGCCTATGCATCTACCCTTGGAAAAACCTGGAAACTATTCTAATGGTTGTCAAACCGTGTCTTGGTGGTCTATGTTGTTCGTATGTGCTGAGGTGTCAAAGGTCATCATTAATGGTGTTGGGGGGAAAAGGAAAAAGGCCTTTTTTAAAAGGCAAACTAAAACAGCCTTATTATAACACAAATAAGGATTATTCTGAACTATCAGTCATGCAAAGCTACTCTAGTAGAGTCCAAGAGGTGAGCTGGTGTGCCTGGAGCCTCTCTCAACTGTCATAGGCTCAGAGGTTGGGGCATACATTGGAAAGTCTGGAGGCAGACAGAAGATTTATGGATAGATTGATGGATGTTTATAACTTACTAAGTCTTTATAATACAGTAATATAGACGCACTATTTTTGGTTCCAGCTGTACTGGGAAATGTCAGCAGCAGCGATAGATAACACGTCGGCTGTGTTGAGCAGTGCTTCGCTGTCAGCTGAAGGCCTGGTGGCAGGAGACTGAAGTAACGTGTCTAAAACAGACAGAAACAGAAACACTGTTCGAAACTTTACATTATTTTTAGTTCTGAACAGATTCTCCCCACACTGCCAACAAAATGTGTCGGTAATGGGACTCTTGGGTACGCTGAATTGAAATATCGCCAAACAAACCTCCTAAACAGTGTAATTTGCGAGGAGAACACCCGACAAGTCTTACATTGCATGATTATGTATTGGTTTAGGAGTGTAACTATGATCCGGACATTTGGATTCACGCTGAAATCAAACAAGCTTGAAATGAAATTTGTGTCATAATTTCAACTGGAAGTTTTAATATGCTTTTGTTATCCGTGGTGGTTACACAAATAACCCAGGCTCTGTGATGCTTAGCCAGGCCTCACTGATGCAGTCTGTGTTTATTACTGGGACTTTAGTTTATGGTTGCACTCCAGTGCCATAGCCGTTTGGGTACTAAAGTTTCATGCAGGTCTTTAAAGCTAATGAGAATCTGTAGTGAAGTTTACTTGTCTAAAGACTGCTGGCTCATTCTGTGGAAAAATAAATAAATAAATAAGATGCCTGTTTTTAATCTCTCGTATCTACTTTAATACATGACCTATCTGCATGATATCTTAGAAATGAAAGATACATTTCAGCTTTGTTTAAGCTTACTGCAACCATCAGATCAGCCACCCCTAGATGATGGAACTGGAATCAAATCTCGTTTTGATAGGCTGCCTACTCAACATGGTGATATTACCCTTGAATGGTTACCCCCAAAAAAGCATCTTCTCAGTTTTGTTTCTTTTGTCCTTTTTTTTTTTTTTTTTTTGCTAAAGCAAACAGATGCGTCACTCTCACCTGTACTCAGGAGGTTTTAAGGGCTCAAATATGATGGAAAAGCTAAAGACCAAGGTTTAACCCAACCTTATCTAATTTGAGGAAGTGGTAAATGGACTGCTTCCTATATCAAAATATCTGTGGTATCGGAGGTCAGATTTTCTAAAAATAAAACGATAGCTTGAAAAAGATGTCACCAATGATTTGATAGTTAAATCTAGTGAAAGTCTCGGATAAGTTCAAATATTCGTGCTCTTGACCTCAAGGTCAGTGTCAAAGGTCATGTTTCCTGAATATCTTGTAAATGCAATAACTGAAGAAGTTGCCTAAGATTTTTAAATTGATGTCATAGGAGACTATACTATGAGGCTGAGGGGTAGCATTGGTAGAAACCAATATTTATTTATTTTTTTAAATATTGAATGACCCTGCTACATTTACAAAGTCTGAAGATCTTGGCCCTTGGAGAGTTATTAAATAACTGACATTTTCTGCAGCAGGGTGCTAATCTAATGTCAGTTTGTATTAATGATGCATTCAGGAGGCAGAGGTAAAATGCAGGTTATGTCAGAATCTAGAGACAGTTGCTACCAGTCTGAACTGGTCCAGCAGCTAACATTTCCATAAATTAGGGAATTGTTTGCCTACAGAGCCGCTTATCTGTGGTCAGAGGACAACCTGGACACCAAAGCACAGGTTAGACTGTGCTGCTGCTGAGTTTTAGTTTATTTTTTTTTTTCTTTCTTTCAGCATCTCTATTTCTGACACAGTCAGAGCCCCTTACTTCTGCATGCACACAAACACACCACCATCATTTTCTATTGCTCTCCTCTTGGCACAAATTCACCGCAAGCAGCTGTGACTGTCTGACAGCAAGCTGTGAATGATCTCACAGGCATATTTGCATCTAGACCCAATAACCGAATAACCCTGGCAGATGCCTTTCGGAGCTGCCAGCGGCGGGCGCGTAAGGGGTTCATGAGGGCTGCCGCGAAGCCGTGACATTCACGCGCCACCGGCGAAAATAAGTGCCGTTTTAAAGCCATTTAGTGTCATGATTGGGACTGTCCACCTCAATTAACCCCGGCGTGTGAGTCAGCGGCAAAAATGACGAGCTCTTCCCCATCAGGGCTGAAAAGGCTCTTCTATTTATGGAGATTATTGTCATAGAAATCAGTGAGGGAGGGTCGGAGCGTGTTGGGAAAGTGTCTGTTTCCCCTGGCACACCTGCTTGCAGTTTGCATGTTGTCAAGTTGAGAGATGCTGTTTGTTGAATCCGGCCTCTCTAAGCAGACTTCCACACTCGGGAGGTTGCTTTTTTCCCCCCACCTCTTTTTCTCATCATTGAGATTGTTTTGCAATCTTATAGCTGTCAGGAAGAAGTTGTGACATTTAAACTGAAGTCTAGTTTCCCGTTCACTACTGCTCTGTTGTCATGGCAGCAAACCAGCCAACTGGCATGTGTTAAATGGACTTTAGTTGACTGGGGAAGTTGGATGGCGAAATTGACCGTCAACTCAATAGCTCTGCGGTTTTTACAACCTTTGTTTATGCAGTTGGGTGTTTGTCTTAAGTCCCCGGTTAAGGTGATGGAACATCCAGCAACTGTAAATAAATTAAAAAAATAGAGTGGGGGAACTACTTTGTGTGTTTGCGATTTATTTACTTTAATGGATGTTGGTGGTGGGGGGCCTCCAGAACTCTCACACCCTGACATCAGTCACTCATGTGAAGGTGTGCATGAAATGGCAGTCCTGCCTGCTCTAGCTCTGATCTCATGCCCAGACAGTGAACCACCTCTGGATCATCTACCTGTTTTCTATGTTGTTGCTCTATTGTTGTTTTTGAAGGTTGACATGAAAAGGTGATTGAGCCATGGTAGGGTGATTCAGAGACCTCGAGGTCTACAGAAGTCTTATTAGCAGATGTTGGTGGAAATAAAAGTAAGGAGATAAAAATATTATGTCTGATTATCTTCAGGTTCAGTGCAAACGTGATGAAGACCTGTCCTAGACAAGAAGAGGTGTCAAGAAGCCCTTATGATGCACCTTAAAATTGCCATGCTTTTTTTTGGATAAATTACTTTCCAGCAACATCTAATACCCTGTCTTTCTATAGTTTGTAATGATATTTTAGTACAGAAGCTCAGAGATTCACAGATTAAACAATAATTTGAAAACATGAGACCTTATGGAAGGGGGGGGGAAAGCACTCGGCAAAGTCTTTTCTTCTATTTTTGACTTTGTCTCCTTCTACATCGGCACTGACGTGGCGGTATTGTCTGCGTGGTGACACCTATCATTCAGGAGAATACTGGAGCCGCTTCCAGTGCCTTAATGGCAAGCATAAATAGAAGTGGCTGTGTGACATACTGGGGCTTTCAAGACAAAGCCTTTGAGTGGTGCATTAAAATCATTTTGCTTCAGATTTTCATCTGACCACTTTAAGCTTGTGTTAATAATTAAATTAAACAATGAATTTTGCTGGACAAACCTCCCCGCAACACACTCCTCTGGGCCTAAGAGTCATTTTTGGGTATAACCTGTGGGGTTTCTCCAAACAGTGCCAGTAATAAATGTTTGCTGAGTCTCTGACGGTCAGCGCTGCTGCTGGAGTTGCGTCATTACACTGAAACATTTTGTTCCAGGATACATAAGACTTTTATTTATTTATTTACTTAGATTTTTTTTATAGCTCTTTTTGCCTGTTTTCTTGGGTCGTTTTATTGGAGAGAAGAGTTTAGTTCTGTCTCTAACAGTGCGGCAGTGCTAATCTAAAGCTGCTCTGTGGCCACACACGGATGCAGAGATTGACAACGTAGCGCCTTATTGGGTGTCTGCCCACATGGATGTGTTGACTCATGTTTGGAGGCTTGTGCAGTCTGTGCCATTGTAGGCAGCTGACCTGAGCATTGACTGGAAGTTTCTCCCTTTTATCCTATGATAGCAGTTCCAAAGGTTGCCCCGGCTTGCCAGAGTGGAAGGTACATGGTCGCCAAAAAATGACCATTTGGCCTGTATGCTCGTGCCGTCTTCCCCTCCTGCCCTGCCTGCTTTTGTCCCATCCTACATGCCTTTTTAGATTCTTGGTCAGCGTATCCTGTTATTGTGTCCATTTTCATGCCTTTCTGCTCAGTAGCAGTTAAGTTTATGGTAGCTTAATACAACATGCCACATTATTTTGTTATTTATTTATTTTTTAGCCGGCTGGCTGAGCTGCCGGCCCACATGTCCTTTTACATCATGTTGTGTCGAGCCATTTTTAGACAAACCTTAATACTGGGTTACGCTTACACGACAAATTGATGTGGCGCTAGAGCAGTCCTCTACACCAGTGCTTTGACTCGCTTTGTCTGGGCAACAGCGTTGTTTCTCCAGGTTTGTTTAGGAGGCAAACAAAGATCTTGTGGGCGCTGAGTTATTAAGCTCTGGTTTATGTGGTTTGTGTTTCCGCCTCCAGCGAGTTGGTGCTCATTCAAACTTTATGACTCCACATCAGACAGCAGCTCGCAGGTCACCTTGAGTGCTCTCTCATGTGTGCTGGAATATGTTTACAGGTGTGATTTTAAGATGTAATGCACTTATTTTAAATTAAAACCCTCTAAAAATGTGCATCTAATGTATAAAAATGTCTAAAATTCCACAAACTAATAATACAGTACTTTTAATAAACCCCTTAACTTAATTTTTAGACTTTAAGTTAGCTTGAAGTCTTAATTGATTTCCAATGCACCGTGGTTTACAGAGGCTGAGAATCTTACCATTGTAAACCTATGGGTCTAACTGTATACACATATAATTTCCTAATATAAATTGATGTATTTTAGCATAAACAGGCCTTTTAACTTGGAAATAACAAAACAATTAAATAAAAATAATTATGGAAAGTTGTACAGAACAGAGCTGAGGGAGCTCTGCTGCAAATAATACAGCTTCAAGAAACGGGAAATAATCAAATCATCAGGTACCTGCAGAGCATGAGGCTTTTATCATTAGCCAATTCATAAGGTGTCTTCAAAACAGCGCAGCATTGCTGCCTTCTGCTCAAAACCCAAAGGATCTTACCAAACCTTCCTCTTGCCAAACAGGAAGTGGAGCATAAATTGCTCCGACTGTAACAGAGTTGGGTTGTGAACTCTGTATCATCAGTACCTGAATTATTTCAGGCCTTATCAGAGTCTCTGTTAGGACTAATTTCAGGGAGGGAGGGGTGTGTTTAATGAGGGTTTTTAGACACCAGCTAAAGCTGTTAAGATGGCCCATGTATGTAATTAGTTACTGTTTACCATTGTTTTTACACTTTTAGCCTGAAAGAGGTGGCAGAACTAAAGAGGTTTCACCTTCAAGATAAATTTAATGGATTTAACTCTACGGCCATGCAAAGTTCATTCAGAACTTTTCGTAGTATTAGTATGGAAAATATTTTGAGATTTCAGTAAGTTGCTTGATTCATAGAGTTTCAAAACTGTGGTAAAGCTGGGATCTTGTTTAAAAACTCGTAGCAGTTGAGGTCTTCACTGCAGTTTTGGACTTTGTAGAGAATCCAGTGGGCTGAGTGGGACCCTCCGTCAGAGGATACGCATAAGAGGGTTTGATGTCATGTCGGCTTCAAAGAACCAAAATGGTAGTCTACTGTTTTTTGATAGCCTGGTCAGCTATGGACCCATGCATGAAGGAGAGACTTTAAATGCAACACTCCCTCTTTTCTATATTGCTGCATCCCAGGGTGTACAGGAGCTGCTGGTGACTCAGCAGGTGTTGAAATAATATGAAAGGCAATAAGTGCTAATCAGTGAGTTGTAAAGGAACAGCCAGTCTTAAGTGTCTTATTGTGGAGAGGCAGTGCTATGTGGGCTTGCTGTAGAAGAAAAAACGACAGACTGCGGCGCACGCAGAGGTTGCGAGCACGTCTGGCTTGAAGCTTTGAAACTGTTTCTAAATACGTCGGCTAAATACACTTTATTTTTCCTCATGCGGGAGGGAGAAAAAATCAGTTTGAGTTTAGCGATCAGTATATTTGCTGTTTAATTTTAATTCCTCGCGTGGCGTGCCCTTCTTTGTCGCCCTGTCACTCCGTCCCCGTCTGGTCTTTACTCTTCTGTATTCTCATTACACAGAGTACACACACGGAGCAACTCGTTTCCATCCACTGAACCCCATCAAAGAAAGTATTCAGAGAATTGAAAAAAAGAAAGACTGGGGACATTAAAGGACACAGAAAGGCCAGTTTATTTCCTGCTATTTGCTTTTCATTGATTCCAGCCCTGATTAGACCCGCTGCTGGGTGTAGCTGGTGGTGGGTAAGTAGGGAGGGGGGCCTGCTTCTTAAGTGATTGTGAGGTGAGTCTAATGCTATCTAAACAGAGTGGGAAAACCCCTCCCTGGCTGCAGAGCGGAGATAGGCTCAGTTTAGACTAGCAGCCAGGAAAACCGGCTTACTGCTGTCTGGATACGTCCATTTCGAGCCAAGCACAGGGGAGTGCACGTGATGTGAAGCGGGAGAGCAGGGAGTCTGTCGCAAACATGCTGCACAGTCAGTGAACTCGCACAATCAGGTAGTGATACTGAAGCACAGTCAACAGGAGCTTGCATTACCGATTGTGCTCACAGGAGAAGCCTTTTTCTTTTTTTTTAAATATTATAAAGAGTAATATTTAAATTAAGATTAAGTTATATGGCAAATATTTAAGCCTTAATTGGCTTTAAATTAGCAGGATGTATTTCACAACCTCATGTTATTGCAGGAAAATCACCCTGTAGTTCATTTTCTTTTGCATTTTTCTCCCTCATCTCATTTTCTTGGTGTGAAACTAACCAGATTAAACTCATCTTCAGTTTTTTGACTATTCAGCTGCAAAACAAAAGGAAACAAGTTACCTGAGCACATGGACAAGTAGATGTCCTGTACCCAAAAGGATTAAACAATACATTTATATTAACAATGGACAAAATAACTCTGTATGATATTGAGTAGTGACAAACTGTTCTGTGGGACATTTTCATAGTTTCGTGCCCTAAAACATCATTGTTTTTATTGGATTCTTTATTTATTAAGCCAATACAAGGTGGAAAATGGACCCAACTCACCGAGCCCAAATATTTTTCAGGAAACTGTGAACTACAAATTGGCTAAAAGTGGAGGAGATAAATGACTTTTACACTGGACATATGAAAACATCGATATTTAGCTGTGCTTTTTCTTAAAGATGTTGGGTGGTTCCAAACATCTCTTAAAAATTCAACCAAGTCACAAAATGTTTCTCCAGCTGAGAAGCTCCAGCTCTACATCCACATGAACAGTATGACTCGTCTGGGAGTTTAATAATGTCAGTGTTGTTTTACCTCAGACACACAGCTAGAATCTGCTCCGGGTCAATCGGCTCTCTGAAATTATTTCTCCACTTCCTCAGTTGTGGTCTCAACTCTACCAACAAGAGCTCAAACTGCTGTGCTGACACCCTGAAATAGTACTAAAGTGGCCGTGACACAGCTTAAACTCCTCGATCGAGCCATGACATTCTCCCTGCTGCCTTCTCGTGAGAATTAAATGCACCTAGAGCCTCAGCTTCTACCTTTTCTTTATTTAGAAACATCAGGACCAGCTTATCGTGGCTTGATGTCAACTTCATGGTTTGTTTTGTGTTTTTTAAACAACACGTTTTTTTGAGGATGAATTTTCTGCGAAACTGAACGCCTTCGCTGTGTGTATATAGGTTGCACAGCAAGTTCTGATTTTTCGCAATTCGTTCAGTGTGCAACAGCCTTAAGTATGACAAGTATTTCTATTAGATCAACTAAATGGCAGAATAAAAAGGTATTACCCACACATTGCTCATTATGTGGAACCCGTCACCTCTCCTCTGGAAATTCTCACAATGCAAAGAAAAGACCCGATCGTTTGGTTTAGCGTTTTTTGGTGTGTTTTTTTTTAGGGAGCATTAAATGCGTGAGTTGGAGTTGAGCGTCCTGCTCAAGGGAAACCTTTTGCCTGCACAAATCCAAAGCACTGTAGCATTCATGTTGAACGCTGACAGGTTTAGTGTGTTAGGTAATGGTAGCACATGGTTTGAAACGGGCTTTGTCTGCCTGTGCGTGTTGTTTGGGAACATTCAGTGCTTCTGTTCCCGTCCCGTTCTGATGTCAGGTTATTTTTAGCCTTGTTCTCTCAGGAGCCTTTGGCTGGGTTCAACTGCTTAGTTTTCCTTCCCTGCTCTACCTGTGTGCATGTACATCTATCCGCATGCCCGCCGTCGTTCGCTCTGTCGGCATCGCTCCTTTATTCCTGACACAAACCGGCAGACACCCCCTCCTCCCCAGACGGTTGTGCGCAGACGTTCTCTCAGAGACGTGCATGCACAGAGACTTCAAACCTATTTACTTGACAAGATTTCCCGAATCCCCCCCATGAAAACAGTGCAGCTGGAGAAAAGCAGGGAGTTTGTCTCAGTTGCTTTTTCAGTCTATCTTTCTCTGTGTGCCTGTGTGACAGGGGCACAAAGGAGAGGGGGAAACTGCTCTTATTTAAGACCTCAAGGGGAGAATTAAAGCTCCAGAACCACAGCTAGTCTATTAATAGACAGACTTCTGGTGGCACTCTGTCTTAGTTTCTACCCTTCACTTAATTCACTACTCCTCTTCTGCCTTGCTACCTCTGCCCCATCTTGTCCATTTTACCTTGTCCTGTATTGATGTGAATCTCGTTGATTTTTCGTATTCAGAAACTATCGCCATTAAAACTTAGAAGCATGTTTTAATGTCAATGTGTCAAACGTATGGTCTGCAGGCCAGAGGGCTCCAAACTGATCCATCTGCACCAGAGTGCATCACGAACGGTGTAAGATCATTTACTAGATCATTTAATGAGAGTGGACGTCCAAATTGTGGGTTTTTAATCCTAGTCAGTCCTCCTTACTGGCAAAGATATCGTCAGTGAGTCTGAGTCTTTCTTTGATTCACTGCCGATCGTAGGAAAACTGATATCCACTGTTAAAACTGCACTTAATATTCCTGGGAAGTCTCAGGCTGGGGACCCTTAGCCATCCAGAATTTACTTCCTTACACTGAAAGCAAAGGAAAAGAATTTGGAGGTGATTATTTATTGGGTATTTTTTGAAATCGTTTTATGGGCTCAACACACTTTAGATCAAACTGGGCTCCCACGTGGCCCATTAACTGAAATCAGTTTGACATCCGTGGTGTGAGATTTAACACACAGCTCTTAAAAATCTGGCCAGAAATCTCAGACGGTAGTGAAAAATTCTTCAGTTCAAGACACTGGGTTGTTCACTTCACAGCCACACAGCAAATATTTACTGTTGAGAAGCTGGAGAAAGAAACCATTTGGCATGTAGCTTCAAATATGTATGGGAATAGGAAAAATAACGACTGGAATTGGTTAAATCTTCACAAATCCCAGCCTGATCCTGATTTTTCTGTATTCAGTAAAAAGTGCTGTCAGGTAATTTTTTTTTTTCAGAAGGAACATTTTGAAACTTTCTGACTCTTTGTTCACTAGTTCTGTGTTTGGCTGGGGTCAGTGTTACTACTGGTAGCATGAGGCAATACTTGGACTCGAAGGAGATTGCACAGGTAGTCCAACTCTTCCAGGATGGAACATCAATATGTGCTATTGCAGGTGGGTTTGCAGTGTCTACCAGCACAGTCTCAAGTGCATAGAGGAGATTCCAGGAGACTCTAGGAGAGCAGATACTGGTCCTTAAACCATCAGCAGGACCAGTATCTGCTCCTATGTGCAGGGAGGAACAGGTTGAGCACCAGCAGGAGACTGGTGTGAATGTCTCTGACCAAACAATCAGAAATATACTTCACGTGGGTGGACAGAGAGCCCGATGTCCTCTACTCGGCCCCATGCTCACCACCCAGCACCAATTTGCCATAAAACAAGTAAAATTTTGGATAAATGGACTAGCCTTAATATCAATTTTTTCTTAACACTAATATTTTCAAAGTGTTTTTAAATTCAGCTGTATGTAGTTTGATCCTTTTCATTTCCCTCGAACAATGTGGCAGTTCGTTCCTAACACATCTAACACAGTGCTCAGTCCATATGAGCAGAGATATCCAGCACTGAGGTCTGATGTGTTGTCTAAATGTTTGGAATTTTACACCTAAGAAAAAACAAACTGTTTTCTTGTTCGGTCAAACCGTTGCACACTCATCGCAATACTTGTTGTACCAGTAGATAGAGGTGCAGGATTAGGACGTCACGTGTCCCTTGTGTCTTCATGAGTTGCTTAGCTCACTAAAAAAAGTTGTTTCAACAGCAATAAGACATACAGCACCTGATAAGCTTTAGTCTCGCTGCCTCTGTTTCTGATTTGCATGAGACATCACACAGAGGAGAGGGACGGGGGCGGCTCTCGCACATGCTGCAGCACACCACGGACTCTGCTCTTAATGATAACAGAGGAAAGCTAAACATTTAAAAGAATTCACAAGTTGATACCGACAGCAGTCGATCCCACAAGTGCATCAAGTCCATTGTACTGCATGTTTAAAGAGGATTCATTGATGTAGTCAGGTTGTTTTTAGCTCCTGTTCTCTTTAATCTTGGGGACATTAAATGTATCATATGTTTCAACATCAGGCAGAATTTCTCCTCTGTCCAAATTTTAAAGTAATTTTTAAGACGTCATATCATTTTAACATAGTGTAAACCGAACTGAAGTCTCCTGACATTTTCTGCATCTCTAACGCAGCTGTGCGAGAATAAAAAGGGACGTGATGCTCGTAAACAGAAGCCGATAACTACCATGAACAGTAATTTTTGTGCTGCTGTACGCGCACACTGAGTCACATCACTGTTTTATTCTCTTACGGCGAAAACATAAATGCAGATCAATGGTGTAACATCTGCTGCTTGATTGGCTACATTGCCCGTAAAGTGATCAGTCATAGAAAGAATTGAAAGCGACAGAGAGCCTCTGGTGATAAAGGAGAAGCTTTGTTTCCTCCGTCGACAGTACAAGACAACATTTTCACGCTGAACCACTCTTCAGAGCGTTTACAAAAAGCCTTCTTCGAGGTTTTAAAAAATGCTGTCTTAGTATGACTATAAATCTGGAAAGGAAAGTGATGTGTTTTCAAATTTAGCAGGCTTACAATTCTTCACACCTCTCTTTTTTCCTTTTCCTCCTCCTATCAGGGGGGATTTGAGAGGGAAGAGAGGTGGAGGGAGGGGTGTACGGGGAATCTTCTTTTGAGGCAACACCTCTCGACAGTCCCTAACACAAAGACAGACAGAGAGGGGAGAAGGAGATTACAAGTACATGCCAGACAAGGTGCGGATTCTGCTGAGTGTTAATCTGTAACAGATTGGGGGCTGCACTCCTCCCGGTGCCTTCAGTGTCGGGCTTTTCATATGCATGGTTTCTGCTAATGTGCATGTCCTTCTCTTACTCGGTACCCGCGCAGGTCCGGCAAGGTCATTCGGCTCTTTGGCAGTGCTCCTGTTTTTAGTTAGCCGTGGTATTAAACCTCAGTAATCTCAGTTCCCTGTGGATTGACTAGAACTGAGGGGTTGGGAGGATAGTTCTTGAACCTCATGGCTAATTCTCAGGCCTTCAGGTTCAGCTTATATACTGGTCCTTGAGAAAATAGTGAATTTGTACTGATGGCAGAAGAGGTGATGCTCTGTCATGCAGTTGACAGAGTTGGGCAGGTTTTTCCATAGTCCAGATGTCCCATTATCCCACAAGATCATCAAAAGCAAGGAAAAATGTTTTTTACCTTCATTGGGAAGCTACTGGCGACCGCTCATACAATCCTTGATCCTTGAGGTTGTCATCATAAAGGAATTCAAAATGTTGTTAAGTCTTATGACAGGACAGAAAAGTAAAGGTCCATCCATTCATCCATTTCATTACCATATATACAGTTCAGCAGGGGTGCTGTATCCTAACCTATGTTTCTGCACAAAGCTGGCCAGTGGATTTGAACCCAGGAACTTCATGCCCTGAGGCAGTGGTACCAAACTCCACACCACTATTCTACCCAAAATAGCAAGCTGTTTTATCATTTCTGAGTTTTAATTTGGCTATTCACAGAGAGACCATCTCCAGCCTGATTAGAGCTAGTGTCTCTAACAGCAGATCGTTGAAGTGGACTATTAAACTCATCTCCAATTCATTATTTTTATTTTTGGACTCCTCAGAAAGCCGAGCCTTAATGACGAAAAAGCATTTTTAAAAGCACTCGTAGGCAGAGAAGTGGATTAAAGTTTGTGATAAAAGAAGCTGGGTGGATGTGCATAACTAGACCCGGGAGTAGGAAACGCACGGAAAGCTGCATATGGAGCAGTGTGAAGCTGTAGCTTTGGACTTAATTGGACATACAGTGACCTTTTTATTATTTTAAATTATGCCCATGTTTGTTGTTACTATCCACCACTATAACTGTGGGTGTATCTATTTATACTATGGAAAAATAAGCGTTCACTTTAGAGTGATATTCTGCCTACAGAATACTTTGGCATTGAGAAACTAAGTAAAGCAAATAACAGTTGCTGTAGCAACTTCCGGGAATGAAGACTGGTAGCACGGCATTGTTTTTTCTGGTTACACAGGCAGTCATGTGTCCCATCTAAGTAATTTAATATAGCTATGTGTGAACTTACTCGCCTTTTCTTCATAACAATCGGAGCCAAATGCTTAAAATCTCCTCTGTGGATTTGTCCAGATAGATCCTCCTCTGGAATTCCAGCTATGTGAACCTGACCTGCCCTCTGAGGTCTCTGAAGGGTCTTGAATGTGGAGAGACCGAGTGTGTCAGGCATACAGAGCAAGGCGCTGATGTCCCATCGTGTTCGACAGATGCGTATAAAATGTCAGAACAGGGTCGAGAAGCTGGATGTAGAATGTGTTTGACGCATTTGCTTTAAAAAGGCCAGGAAATGGCAAAATACCAGATATCATCCCGGGGTTCTCATGCTGTGCTAGTGATGGTAATATACTGTACACCTCCAGGACATTGCGGCGTGCAGCTCGGATCTCAGCTGACCCTTCTCACCCTGGACACAGTCTGTTTGACCTGCTCCCCTCAGGCAGGAGGCTCCGGTCCATTCGCACCAGAACCTCTCGCCATAAGAACAGTTTCTTCCCCTCTGCTGTTGGACACATGAACAATAACCATATGACTGTCCATGTTTGGCACTGATCACCACCTGCACTCATGTATATATCTTTCAACGTAGCACTCTTAATTCTTACTCTCATGTATATATCTCATGTATATCTCATGCACATATCTTTCCACGTAGCACTTTTAATTCTTATCCCTACTTTTATTTTTTCCATGTCTATTTAAGTGTTATTTATGACACCATGTTTGTACTGAAGCACCGCAGCAATTTCCTAATGTTGTAAACCTGCTCAACATTTGGCAATAAACCCCATTCTGATTCTGATTCTGATACCAGCACCACTCTCAGGATTTAGTTATTTTTGCAGAAACAATATAATTTAGATTTTTTTTTTTTTTTTTTTTAAACTAGTCTTTTTTTTAAAAATTTTTTATTAAATGTATTGTTGTACAAATAAAACTTTACAGATCAGGTACACTAAATTAAAACTGGAGCACCAACCTTCTTAGAACCAGACCTGTTGAACGGAAGGAATTGCGTTTTGTTTTAAATGAACGTTATCAACATATGCTAATCCTGCTATCGAGTTATAGCAGCACAGAAGTTTGAAAGTTTGAGATGCATTTTTAAAAGGTAGGAACAAGTCGGATGTTACCAGAATGCGTTTCAACTGCTCACTAAGCACTTGCGGGAATTATTTGAAGCCTACGTGAAGCTTGTGACTGAATTCTGAACCCCCGCTGACACGACTCTGACACACTCAAGGACTTTGCGTCCAACTAGGGAAAAGTCGATGATTACCTGATGATTACAACAAATATTTTCACATTCTTCAACCAATTGCGAGTAGTTGCAGCAACAAACTGATTGCCCAGAGGTGTGATTGCTTTTGATTGGAAAGCACAGGTCACCTGGTGAGATGCAACTTGTCTCCAAACAATCACAGATGAACTGTCACAGATTGGTACTGCAAAAACACCTGCCGTCAAATTTATAAACGCAGACAGCAGCGATCGGTCTGCATCTTTGGCTTGGTAAACTCGGCGCAGCTCACTGTATTTTGTATTGGGGTTATATTACTATATAAGGCAACGTTGCTGAGTACTTGTCATTTTGCAGCTAAATGTCCAACATCAGTTTCTGATGTATTTTTTTAAATTCCTGGATGAATATAGTTTTACATACAGAACTTACACTGTTCACAAGTGCTGACTGTGTCCTCACCACTTATGTCTATACCATAGTCAAGTTTGTTCCATACTCTTGTGAGCATGTCTGGCAACCATGTAAAACTGTGAACTTACTTGTGAACTACTGTGGAATTAAAGCACTTTCTGATATTCATTGTATTTAGAATTGGGGGGGAAAGAACCTCATAAAACAACAATACTGGTTGTAAAGTAAATGGTTAAAATTAACATTAAAAAAGCTCTTATGACTTGTTAATAGTTGGGAAGAACTTAAAGTCAAGCTGTTGATGGAGCTTCAAACTGGGCCCTCGAGGTCTGAATCTCTAAGTTGCGTGATTGAGTTGTGGTATTTCATGGCAGAATTGCGGATTTGCATCCTAAATGGAGAAAATATTGCTAAACCTGCTCTTCCTGTCCCTTCTTTTGCTTTATTTTTATCTCACAAAAAAGTATTAGCTCAACATAAAAATCTGAGAGAGTGTGCTTTCCTTTTGGGACAAGATCAACCATACAGTCAATAGCAATGGTCGTTTTTATCAATAGTAATAATGACTTTTTTGTGGTTTGAACTGCAGAAGCGGCTGAAGTTGATGCTTGTCGATTATTGGGATTCTTTAGCCATTTTCTGCCACCATTGTGTCACCTTATAGAGCGGCAGCTGGTCCCGGAGCGGCTGCAATGGATTAAATAAAGAAGATGAAGAGCAGAGGGAGTGAAAGAGGAGGCTTAAAGTGACACCCAGAGAGGCAGGCACCGGCGGTTAATTAGTGAACCTGTTGTAATAGTTTGTGTGCAGATCAGACAATATGAAGGAGGAGATGAAATGTGAGTTTGTGTGCAGATCAGACAATATGAAGGAGGAGATGAAATGTGAGTTTGTGTGCCTGTGCGCACGTGTGTGTGTGCGCCTCTCCCCCATGTGCAGCAGCTGGATGTGTGGGGACTTAAAGGTGGATGAAGTGATGAGAGGAGAGCGAATAGAGAAGGTAGCCAGGTGGGCCAGATGTAGACTTTATCTCCTCCCCCTCCCTTGCCCTTCTTCTACCTCCTGCTTGATTTAACACTCACATAGGCAGAAGAAGCTGTTCACTGGAAAAAGAAAAAACATCTAACACAAGTGCCTCACAGAATATAGATAACTTTCTGTTGGTTTATCGCTCACAAGCACGCGCCACCCCCTATCAGATGTCGAGCCTGGCTCCTCCAGGTCCTCGCGCCGGTCCCTCGGTACCAGGAAGTCTCCGGTCGGGTGTGGTTTAATCAAAGGCCTCAGAGGTCAACAGGCAACTGGCAACAAAGGATCTCAGTGAGATCAGGGAGGAACACAGAAGGTCACTGTTGGCGATGAGATCACATCTACTCAGCACTCATTCCTCCCACATGTGTAAATGTGCGAGTTTGTTAGTCGCACTAATTAGTATAAAGCTACAAAAGTCCTTTGGGGATGGCAGACAACCCCAAAGGACAACAACTTAAAATAAGTCTGTCTTTTTTTCCTTATAATCCTGTATTATCAGAATAAAGAGTGTTTTAGTCAGATTTTAAAAAATTCTATTTATTTCTATTTATTACTTTGTGTCTGAGGTGCAGCTACCATCAGGTTATCACAGATGTCTTCCTTCTTTTTCTGTGTGTCAGCTTCAAAATTAGGCTGGGCATTCATTCCTCACACAAATTGTTTGGAGCTGAGAGTCGCTTCCTCTTCCTGTCAGTTAATTAGGGCTGCAACAGATGACTGCTTTCTTCATTAATGTAATAAAATGGTAACTTTTACAGCACTGAAAAGCATGTTTACAGGCTGGTACAAAAAATGCCTTATGATTAAGTTCCCCTTTTTATATTAACTCTAAGCAGGGTAAATAATTTATTATTGCAGTTAGGGGTGTGGCTGTGTTGATTGACACGTGTCCTTACAGGCCTCACCACTGCTCAAGTGGACCTTTTCACTGTGTTTGGGCTGTTTTGTGTCTTTTTGGGGATTTTTTTTTTTGTTTTCTTCATAGAATTATTTGAGAAATATTATAGCTCGCTTGAAAGGTTCAGAAGGACCCTTTGGGGGCTTACTAGTATGATTCATATCCATGTACTTAAGGCAAATAACTGTTTTGGCCTTTTGATGGGCAAAGCTTTATTTTAAGCCTTAGTGAAAAAAATCCTAGTTCTTGTGATGTTTTGCTTAACCTGCTTAAGGACTGATGAACTCATGCTGGAATTTAATCACTTATATAAGGGGATCTCCTAATGAGCCTTCACCCAAACCGTGACCAAGGTCAAGGACACCTTTGCCATTTTATGAGAAATATCAGAATCAGAATACTTTATTAATCCCGAAGGAAATTAGGGAATAAATAAATAACCTGTGGATTGGGACAGACCTTGAGCTACTGCATCACTGATGTTTCTGGTCTGACTCTTGAGGAGCTAAACTCGCCTGCTGGGATGTGAGTGGTAGGCAAACAGAGGTCAAGTATGGGTCAAACTCTGCCTCTATACTAAAATATAAGACTAAATGATTTAAGTAAAAGATTAAAGCTTTATTTTTATGTTTTTGATGCAAACAATTTAAAAAAAAATTTGAAAGATTGAAGAGACCACTCTGATGTTACCCAATGGTAACGACCTAAGACCTGGGATATTGAACTCCAGGCCTCAAGTGTCGGTGTCCTGCAGGTTTTAGATATCACCCAGGTGTCAACACACCTGAATCAGAATATTAGTTCATTACCAGGCCTCTGGAGAACTTCAAGACATGTTGACGAGGTAATTTAGCCTTTTAAATCAGCTGTGATGGATCAAGGACGCCTACAGGACACCGGTCCTTGAGGCCTGGAGTTGCCTACCCCTGCCTAAAACCAAAGCCTCTTTGCTTGCCTTTCAGATTTGGGGAGTGTAATCATAGATTCATCACAGTGACGAGAGACCTCAAAGTTTGTGATGAAATGAACTTTTCTTAACTTTGAAGTTCATTTCATCACAGACTTTGAGGTCACTTTGAAGTGAATGATTGAAGCAACTACCAATCCAAATTCAATTTTCAATTTAATTGTATTTATATAGCACCAAATCACAACACCTCAAGGTGCTCGACAGCTAAAGATCCGACAATAATCCAGGGAAGACAATCGCACAACCCCCTTTGAGCAAGAACGAGTTAAAAGTGGGAACCAGAAAAAATCCCTTTTAACATTAAGAAACCTTCAGCAGAACCAGACAGCCATATGCTGTGACCAGTTTGGGGTGAGGGGAGGAAGATGGTACAAAAGGCACACAATGATAGCGATCAATGCCCATGATAAGGTTGATTAAAGTATGGACTGATAATAGTTATATTAGGCAACTGGATGGTAAAATTTTCTGCTAGTAACTAACGGATGGTTTCTGAGTGATGCACGATGAGTGAAAGCGGCTTAAGTCTGTTTCTTGTCTCTAGTGTCAGATAAAAGCAGATCTTTAGCCTCTCGTTCAAAAACCCAAAAAAAAAAAAAACCCCAATACAGAACTTACGTCATGGCAACCAAAAGGCCATTTTTTTTTTTTTAAAGCAAGTAGGTGACTTTAGGGTGGCTACGTCAATCTTTCATGCCGTTTGTGGTGAGTCTAAATGAGTAAGGGACGCTGAAGTACTCAGCATAATGAATAACCAATACTTGGCTAACCTAACACAGAACCGGCCACTTCAGTCTCTACAGACCCAGCTTTTAAAGTACACTTGTAATGAGACTTCTGACATTGTATAATGCGCTCTCGTACACAGACTGCTTCAGTCCTCTGTTGTCCTCATCTTGTAATGTGTGGGCGCCAATTAGCCAGGCTACGTTTGTTATGAAACTGTTGTGCAGGTAATTGCTTGTAGGACGCTGACATGTTGGTCTTAGCCTTGCCGTTGAGGGATGATAGACTCAAACTTATGTATTTTTCCATTTGCGGTCAGAATAATTGCCCCGGGGTGTGCTTGCGGGGGAGAAGAAAAAATTGCATCCCCAGCTGCGTTTCTGCTGCAGAGATAAAGCGAGGCGAGCAGCTTGTTGAGCGGTGTGTGGATTCTTCTAAATTGTCTGGATGAAGAGACACTCATGTCTCACGTCTCATAATCTCATTTCATTTATCGATCTCTTCTTCTCGTCCCCCTATTCTTCAACACTTTTCATCCGTTTCCTCTTTATACCTCTCTGTAGGACTCTTGATCTCTCGTCACATCTGCTCGTGTCTCCTTCTCTTTACCTCGTCTTCCCCTCTTTTTTTTTATCTTCATTTCTCAGCCATATGTTTGTCTCAATTGCCTCGCCGTCCCTTTTCTCTCTGTCTCTCGCCGGTCTGGGATCAGTGGCATCTAATGCTTTCCGCTCTGGCTGATTAAGTCAGCACATGTACCCTCTTTTAAATTATCACTCGCACACGTACACACTCATGCACGAGCGTCCCCACAGACCTAATCAGTCCTTCTCTTAGTTCTCTCTGTTTCTCTCACACCACTCCAGACCTAATGAAAAAACATGAGCTCTGCTAAAAAAGAAGGCGAGATGGACAGATGGGGGGGAAAAAAAAAGAGAAACAAGGTAGCAGCAGCAATAATAAAGAAAGACAGAGCAGCAAGGAGACTAATTTGTTAACAAAGACACCAGTCGCTTTCGGTGCCCGCTTCCAGTTCAGAGATATTGTTTCCAGTCATAATGTCATGCAGCGGTGCAGTGGGAGGTGGGGTGGGGGGCTGCAGAGAGACGGAAAGGCAAGGTGAGTCTGGCTGTGAGAGCGTTTTCAGTCC
The DNA here is from genome assembly GCF_018398535.1 of Haplochromis burtoni. Classification (NCBI taxonomy): domain Eukaryota; kingdom Metazoa; phylum Chordata; class Actinopteri; order Cichliformes; family Cichlidae; genus Haplochromis; species Haplochromis burtoni. The sequence goes on along the minus strand of NW_024582680.1, from coordinate 519,524 downwards.
AGCTGCATTCTGTTAGCCACTAAATGTTGTTCTGTTTGGCTAAATGCAGCTGTGCTGTGTTACATTATTCTACTCTCATTTGTATTGACCGCATAGCAGACTGCTTGGTGGGTGTGTGGGTGGGTGTGTGTGTGTGTGTGTGTGTGTGTTAGGGGGGTAAGTGGGAGAGGTAGCATGTTGAGTGAATGATTGATACGGGACTGGGAGTCTGCTGTGGAATGTTACTGTAAGTGTGTGTGTGAGTACTTGAGGGAGATGATGGGTTAAGTGAGTGAAGGTATGATTCTTTATTGAATGAAGGCACGCGTTCGTGCATGTGCGCATGCACACCTGATTATGGTGATGAAGTTCCCCGTCGGGAGTCTCTCCCGCTACAGTCCTCGAGTAGTTTAATGAGAAGCTGTTTCCGTAGTTACCAGGTGTGCGAGCCGGCAGCTTATAACGTCCTGCGGTGAAGAATAAAAGATGGCGAGAGAGAGGCGAAGGAATGAAAGTGGTTGAGGACGCCAGAGAAATGAAACAGAAAACACCCTGATATCTGGTGTGAATGATCAATTTAACCGTGTGTGTCTGTATTGATGTTTGTGCTCGAGAGGCTCGCTGAGGGCGTTGCACGCGGCGAGCGGAGACACTGAATCTGTGTAATAAGCTAGAAGACCTTCAAATCGATCTCCATTTAAAGTGGTAGGAACAGCAAGGTGGGGCCAAGCTGTTAGGTTCTGGTCAGATCATATTAGGCATCTCTTGGGATGAAGTAAAAGCTAAAGAGGATTTTATGCAATGGGGGAAACATCCCTAGCTCAATAAGCACCTTTTATTTATTCTTTGTTTAAAAATAAATAAATAAATCTAGGGCGTCTGTCAGTTTCCTGTTTTCTCTAAAGTGGTAAAAAAAATGTGCATATTTTAAGTGTTTGAAGCAGCTAAACAAGAAAAAGTTGGTGCTCTTCTCTTCCTGGAGTAACTCTTTGTGTGTGTGTGTGTGTGTGTGTGTGTGTGTGTGTGTGTGTAAAAATTATAAACTAGTTTATGTTTAACACATTAGTGGTTGCGTAGGCTGTTTCCTCTTTTAATCAGAATACTTTATTAATCCCTAAGGAAAATTATGTGGGTTACAGTTGCTCCAAGACAGTAACAGTAATAGACTGAACTAATTAAATAATATGTTACAGAATTTACAAATTTAAGAAACGGCACTCTGAGCACCTGTACTGAGGTATCATTGGAATGCTGGTAAAGACAAACATAAACATACACTCATGTCTTCAACCCGTCCGTGCACGCTCAGCATGCCAGGTCACAAAAATTAAGAGGTGCACAACAAGAAATCACTTCCAGATGGCAACAATGTAAATTAAAACGGCATAAATTAACATAAACTACATTTGATGTGGTAGCTTTCCCTGGCAGAGCTTGCTCTGGGACTCGTTTGATTTTATTTTTTGAAGGGCTTTTTAGATCTGTGTGGATGTTTCTCCTGTTTGTATAAAAGCATCTAGTTTCCTCATGCCACACATGCATCCCAGGTCAGACACCTGTTACATAGAAAGCTTTTCTTCTGTTTTTGTATTTTTAATAGACGTATTATTATTATCATCTTCCAAAAATCAAGTACAAATTTATATGTAACAATCGTTGAAACTTGAGTTATTAATTTAACAGCTATTTAAATATTCACAAATCACAACCATCCGTAATCATCCCTGTACAGTTTGGATTTTGCTAATTTAGTCATACCTGCCAACACACCTGTTTTTTCCTGGGTCCTTTAAGGCAGTCTTACAGTCTCCTGCCTCTTAGCTGTTCAACATAGAATTTGTCTTTTCCTCACTGGGCCAGTAGATCAGACTTTCACTGGCCCAAAAAAACCCTTTTGAATTACTTTATATAATAAACTAACTTAATCTCTAAAACATACGATCATTTTCTTAGGAGGGTTTTCAGAAAGAAATGTGTAGCTGGAGGAGTGAATGCTGTGCCCCTCGCCCGCCGCATGTCTTGCTGCTAGAAAGAGACATCATGCCTGCCAGCAGCTTGCAGCAAAGGTTATGAGAAATGCCAAATTGAGAGACCTAAGAAGTTTACCTGTACACAGACAGCTTTGATTTTAGCTGCTTCTTCATTTCCTTGTGCTGTCTGTGTCTGTGTGGTGGATGAAAACAGCTAAAAAGATCACTTTTCTTGACACTAAAACTTTCTGAACATGCTGTTTTATTTTAATGTGAAAATACTGTAGTATATTACTACCCTTACTACTACCCTGTGGTGTAAGAAAAATACATTAATTCCTGATGGTTCATTTCACCCAGTACCCGTGAAAGGTGAACAGATCTGTGGAAATACTGTTTACATATTTTTTTTTCTTAAAAAAACAGCAGCTGGTTGGTCAACTTGCCCAACACATGTTTGTTATGTTGAACCCTGATGATGCCAGTATTGCACAGACTTAACCTGCAAAGATAATCCCACACCTCCATGAATAATGTTCACATTACTGGAGTATTTGCTGAAAGTTAACATTTAATTAACATTAAACTCTAACAAAAAATTGCCTCATTATAAAAATCTAATGCCAGACTTTGGTGGAAAGTTAAAGCAGTGATGTAACACTATATACTGTAAAGGACCTGTTTTGAGATTATTTCTGAGATCTGCCAGTTTGGTTTTTTTATTATATTTTGACAGTCGAAGGTTCAGTTTTCCTCCAGGTTGGGTGAATGAATGACACGTGAGCTTCTGCTAAGATATCGAGAGCAGAGAAGAGGGTAAAGGTGCAGCAGAGTAAGAGTCAAAAGAAGACAAGAAATAGTTCTGTGGGTAGCACCTGTCCTTCAGGCTTCTTTCACTTAAGAATTCAGATGAAATTCGTGCTCTGTTTGTTGGTCCTTGCTGTGTGTCTGCATTTTTTTCTCTCTCTCTCTGTGAAAAGTAATTTGGCATTGTGTCGGTCAGGGTTATCTTTAAAAGCTTCTCATCACTGCTCTTTGTTCTGTTCTCTTGTGTAAGCCTCTCTTCTTCTCTCATTTTGTTGTTTTTTTTTTTTTTGTGTCCTGGCCAGATCTGATCCACTGCACCAATGAGATGAACGTGAACATTCCCCAGCTGGCGGACACACTGTTTGAGCGCACAGCCAACTCCAGCTGGGTGGTGGTCTTCAAAGCTCTTATCACCACCCACCACCTCATGATGTACGGCAACGAGGTAGGAGACATCACACACACACACACTGACACAAACAAAAGCCCTCCAGGGCAGTCAGAGCAAGCTACATCAATAAGTGATATTATTACTCAACCCTGTCTCAACCCACACACTCGTAAATCCGAACATACACAGATTTTAAAGTCTTTTATTCATGTCTGTGCATTGTGATCAACATCAGCGGAGTGGGAGGGTGGCCGACCCGTATGGGACGTAAACAGCATGCACAGTAACTGAGGATGTATATATTGGACACGAGGCGTGAGTGATTGAAGTAGCTGTGGAGCGCTGAGAAATTAATTAGCTCAGCCAGAGGCTAGATGGGGGACGAGGATGGAAGCAAAAGAATAATCAAATAATTTAACTTCATAAAAAAACATGCTTGGAAGCAGGAAGAATAACCCAGCTGGGTCTCTCCATGGGTTTGCCGGCATTCAAAGACAAATCTGAAATGAAAGCCCAAGCAAACCTTTCTTTGTTCATGAGAACTTTTTTTTTCATTAATTATGAGGTCTGATAAGGACCCGTGTACACAAAATGTCAGTTTATATGCAGCAGTACAGATTTTAATAGAGAGATCTGTGTTTATTTTATTAAGGTTTTTACTTAGTGAACCACTTACTGTCCAATACTGAGCTTTTAATTTGGTATTATTTTATTTAGAGCTTATTCACTGAGCTTCTCCTGTTTTTTCTGCTTAAATATCAAGTTTATTTATTTACCTATTTTTGCTTTTTTGGGCCATGTTCTCCTCTCTCATTGTATTTATTTTACTAAGCAGTCTAAGTCATCATTATTGATTGACTTTAACCCTAACCCCAATGGTAGGTTCAATTCCAAATTGAAAGTCGGAATTTTCAGCTGAACCCCGTCAGACTTGGAAATTTGGAGCAGCCGATGGCGGCAGTTAACATAAACATGATTAAAACTGTAGAACTTGTAATCTCGACTGCTAGTGTTGTGTGTTTGTAACTTACTGAAAAAGCCCCACAGAGAGTGCTGACCAGGCTCTGTCCTTGAATGTGCTGCAGCGATGTTTTTAAGGAGTTAAAAAAAAGCATTATGCTTTACTGCTAGTGATGCACGAATGGCTCTACCTTGCTAAGGAGCTAGGGAAATAAACTGGCTATCCAACAGTATAGGATTTTTGCCAAGAAGGCTTGCTACGGTGACAAAATCCTCACTACTTGTGTTAAGTTTGTAATTTTTCCAACTCATCACTCTCAGTCCAGCTGCTGGAGATGTTGATGTATCTGTATGAGACCAGTTGTCAACCATCTGGCAACCGCTGATCACTGCGGGCAGGGCGGGGGGGTGTCACAATCAGACTGATTGTGACTGATTGCTGCTGTCTTTGGAGTGAAATTACTTGCAAAGTGGTTTACTTTCCTGCACCAAAACCCTCTCTGTGGTTGCTTTGGTTGCTAGCACATTGCCTTGGTCACCATACCAGTTGGCATACCAGACGCCAACTGGGCTGCTTACACCACTAAACTACCCGACAAGCGGTAGCAAAACGTGTCATGCAAACTACAGCAGACATGGGTAATCTGCTACCAACGGTGCAGCTTTTTACCTCACCAGCTGGACAGGGAATGCACTCCCCCCCCCCTAATAACCTGTAGTTGCTAAGGGGTCAGTCTCCAGGGCTGTGTGATTGAGGCCTTAACTTTATTTATATATTTTTTTCCCTGGTCATCCAGTAATGGTTTTGAGAAGCACTGCCATAACATGTACTACAATCCTTTGTCCAGGTAAAAGTGTTGTTTTTTTCCCCCTCTTTGTGAAAAAAGAGGTCACTTATTTACTTATGTAGTAAATATATTCATCTTATAGATGGTAATAGAACTATGCAACCACTTTCAAATTCATGCAGTGTACAAAAGTCACAGCTGGCTACCTAACCAGATCTTGTTTATCTCTAGCAACATTATGCGAGCGGAAATGTTGGTTCGCTTGACAAACTTCTTCACCATCTGACATAATCCAAGATACTTGCTTCTGTGAAATGTTCTGTTATTGAGTTAAGCAATCATTAAATCCTGTAATGGCACAAAGAAAATGTGTAAAACAGAGGCAGGTAAAAGCATGCAAGTCACCTTTGTTGTTGATGCATGCAGTGCATATGCTGGTTGTTGCATAAGATGCATTACACAGAGTGCATACAGTGCTGCATAATAGTTCATGACACTGTGTGTTTGTGTCTCATCACTGTTTTTGCTGCAAGTAGCTTGCACATTTGCAGTAAATAGCAGTGGAGGCGCTGCATGAGGTTCATTTGGCGGTTGTGGTTATCATTAATAACAGTGGTTCTCTGGAAGTCACACCCAGTGCAGTTTCTCCTTCTTTGTGGTGAACTCTGCTGTGGTTTTTACCTTTCCGTTTCACACCAACCTTTAAAAATGTCCGTCTTTGACCTAAGATTGTCTCTATGCCCAGAGGTGATGATGTTGTTGGCTTGTAGAAGGACTGCACACAAAAGCGACTCTGCCTCTGCTATGGTTAAATACTCAGAATCCTTCCCTCTGCATTGGTGGAAAGCTATTTAGACACCAGTGCTGCACCAAAAGCTGGCCCTAACTCCTGCCTGATGCTCCTGCTAGTTTCATAATGCTGAATGCAACTTTTCTGAATTGAGTAGTAGATGGTGGGAAAAAAAGGAACCTTTCTATCATTTAGCTGTCTATCACTTAATTATTTTGGTGTAGGGGTGAGGGGTCTTTTCCATTAGAACAGCTTTAAAACCTATGAACATACAGTTAAATGTAAGAAAATCTATATCCTCCCTTATACAGTGGGTGAGACTGGAGTGTTTGCTGGACCAATTCTGGCCTCAGACCTTATGTTGCACGCTCCTGGTTTAGGAAATGTAAACGTTTTGCTTCCAAGCTATTAGCTTAGCTCTCAGTCTGTTGCTGTTATGCAATGTTTTTGCGTAGCGATAATTTGGGAGCTTTGGTAGATTAACTTTGGACGGAGGCGGACTAGTTGGTTCCCCTTTTTCCTGTTTTTTGTGAAAGCTAGCTAGCATGCCGCTTACTCATATTTATTGTGCAAACGCCAAAGTGACATAAATCTCCACTAACTCTCGCTAAGAAAACGAAAATGAGGAAATTCTCTAAAATGTCGAATGATTCCTCTAAAAGAGCAAGCCGCTCTGTGGATTGTTGTCATTCTTCATCCATCAGATATAAGTAGATAACAGTCAGCTATGAAATGGTGGGTAGTTAAGCTTGTTTGCAAATAAACTGTGTACTGTAGGATCAAAAAAAATACCATGCACTTGTACACAAACACTCCCAAACGCCGACACTCCCTGCACCGCATTCCTTTCAATATCAGTCAGTATGGGGAAGCATCGCTTCCTTGTTTTGCCAAGATCAGTTTTGTCCACATTACATAACATTTCCTGTTGGAGGTGCATTGTTTGATTGCGCCAATCTAAAGTTCCTCTGAAAATTGAGGAAGACTTGGGAGTGAGGCAATTGCATTTTTGGTGTTTTGCTAGAAACCTCTTCCTGACTGGCAGTATTTTAGGTTCAGAGCATTAGTCACAATACTCCAGAATTAGCTGTTGCGTTGAAAGCACCAGTGCAGCAGAGACAAACTGACACACTTAAAAAAAAAAAAAAGAATAAGTCAAGACCTTAGTTAAGAGAGACATCAGCAGGTACCTCCATCCTGTTTGATTACTCAAGCTGTGGAAATTCCTGCAACATTTCTGATAAATCAAATCATGCTAAGTAGGTCACTGCAGAGCAGCAGGAAGCGGTTTAGAGGTATTCCCGAACTGTAGGCTGATTTATCTCGGAGCTGTCGCTGTCAGAAGGAACCCGTTTGATGTTGACGTCTCACCTACAGTGATAGCAGCAGCACACTAGTTTCTAATTTCTGTGTTACTAACGAAGAGCTTGCAGTCAGTGTGTCTTCCTGTGTTTATTTCTGCTGTGGCATATTTAAAAAAATCTAATCAATCTTTCTTTATATTACTGTCTTTCCACCTTTTCATTGTCCCCAATCCATCATGGAGCCATAATACTGAAGTAATAGGCATCATCTTTTTGTGTTTGCATGTAAAGACTAGTTAATGCATTGTTGTTGTTTTTTTAGATTAGCTTTGCCTGTACGACCTTGTTGAGAGGTTATTAAATGTGTAAAATAAGAGTGATGCACCGAATCGCTAATAGTAGGGAGATGCACTCCTCCTGCTTTAGCCCCGTGGAGCGAGGCTTCCGGCTGTAGTAGAGACAAGACTGTGTACTCATCAGCCTGCATTCATCAGACCTGTCAGGACACTGGTGCTGACTAGGGCTCAGCGGCCAGGTGTCCCTGCTCCCTCACGGTCGTCCCATCCATTACAGTCAGAGCTGAGAGAAATCCGGCCGTAAAATTAGAAACCAAAGACCCGCAGAATTGGGGTCAATAGACTGTACATTCCCCTTCAGATCAACACTGCTGAGCACTTGCAGCTTGTCTGGCACACTAAAGATGGCCACGTTCGGCTTCTGACGAACGATCTCGTAGTAAAGATCGTGACGAGTGGTGTGAGTCTTGATGTAAAAGGAAATGACATCATGTAGGTTTCACCCTGAAAAGTAATTTCCTTGGTTTTAAAGAACTGCTAATCCCAAAATAATTGCATCTGTCTGGGTTTTCGGGGGCATTATTTAGTCTCCCAGGTACTCTAAGCTGTGCTTATTAATGGATGATCTGATATCCTCGTGTCGGTGTTGTTCCCACATCATCATAATAAATGTTGTTCCAGGTTCAACGGTGCAAGTGACCAATCACATTGTTGTGACGTCCCCCTTTTGTGCCTTTGAAAATACCACCTTAAAAAAATCTACTTCACTTGCGAGAAGAGAAACCGCTTCTGTCCGCCCATCCAGGAACTTAAATTCTTTGCATTTCAGGATAATTGTCTTTAATAAACGGTAAGCATTATACATATTGTCCTTACAGAGGCGGTTTCTCCTCGCAAGTGAAGTAGATTTTTTGAAGGAGTTTGTTTTTTTCCGAGGTCGCGGATGACGTCAGGAGAAGGTGATTGGTCACTTGCAATGTTGAACCTGCAGTAACATGTACTACAATCCTTCACATAAGGTCTTCACTGAGATTAAAACATTTTTTTCTTGTAGGGGAGATCTTTTTGTTGAAAAACTAGCTTTGGCACTACTTCCTTACTTGTGGGGCTACATTTGTTTTTCATACACAATGATCAGTCGTTGCTCATGTATAACTCACCATTCAGCTCAAAGCACACTACATTCACGGTGCGATACCGGCGGTTGCAAAAAGATTGTCTGTAGGATGTGACCTCTGACTTAGACCATTAAGTCATCAGGACAGTGCTTATGGCGGTCACGTCCGATATGCTCATTCAAGTCCATGTTGAATAAAACGACTTGTGGCTGACAAGTCATTAACAATGAGCGTGTGGTTTCAGTCTGATCCACACCTCACTCCTCGCATCCGCTTTCACAACAGCACAGTCATCAGTGGATTTTGCAAATCAATTGGTGATGTCACATTTTTATGCTTTCTAAGGTTTTATGAGTCAGTTACAATTTAGCGTAGTTTCACTGCTAGGTGTGACATAACTGGCAGCACGATGACAGGTAAAGGGAAGAAAAAGTATGTTTCAGCAAAATAATTGGGCAGCTCAGGCCAATGAATGTGCTGTTGCCAAGCAGAATTTCAAGTGTAACTGAAGCAAACAGTTACTAATAGCTTGTGTTTTTCTTGCTATTAATAGTCTATTTTCACGCTTCATATGCTCACCGCCTACTCTACCTGAGCCTGGTTCTGTTGGAGGTTTCTTCCTGTTAGAAGGGAGTTTTCCCTTCCTACTCCAAAGTGCTTGCTCATAGAGGGTCATAGGGTTTCTGTTTTCTTTGTATTATTGTAGGGTCTTTACCTAACAACATAAAGCTCCTTAAAGTGACTGTTGTTGTGATTTGGAGTTATACTGGATAAATTAAATTGAAGTTAAATTAAGACCGGCAGCAGGATGCTGAAGTGCTGCTGGTTGTGCAGGACTCGATAGAATGAGGGGTGGGAATTTAAAAAATAAAAAAATGCCAATGAAAATGTTCAAGCAACAGTAACAAAGATAGTAATTCATGGTAGACCAGAACTTTCCCTCCTTGCACAGTTTGGCGCAACATTGGGCCAACTGACTGACCGGAACTGACCAATCATGTTGTCTGAGTATTTAGTTAGCATTAGCTAAGAAGTTAGCTAAAGCTATTGAAAACGATCAGAAGCAAACCAACATGAGTAACCTAAATTTGACTAACAGCAAACCTAACTTGATTATTAATTTTTGAAATATAACAAATATTAAGACTTAAAGTGCAATTGGTCAGTTGCAATATTGATCCTGAGCCAACATTATTGTGATGATGCCAGAACAACACGGGAAATGTGCCCATTGTTGGCAGCAACTACCTAAAACTACCTGCATACTAACCTGAAGATGTTACAGTTCAATGAATTGGCCAGATTAAACATCAGAAATCATGCAAATAAATGAATGAATAAAACACGATATATTGGACATGTTTCATGAGTACAGAAGCAGGAACACTGGAATGAAGCAAAAATAAATAAAGGTGGTGGTGGTGAAAGACAATGTTTCTGAACTTGTCATTAAGCATCCTTTAGCTGCCATCTCATGTTATCTCGGGGGGCAGTTTTATGTGAGGGATTATGAATGTGTTGCATGAATGAGGCTTGTAGTGGTGTTGAGTGCTCAACTACATTAGAAAATCTCTATATGAGAACTTTAACCTTGTTTGTATTTATAAACCATTTAAAACGTGTCGTTTCTGCTTTAACTCGGCGGTACAGCGATACTACAAGTGTTTGCTTTGCCTTCCTCTGCATCTGTGCTCAACTAACTGTAAATCAGCAGACAGTAATATCTGAGCATATTTAAATTTGGTCTGCTGTTGCATTCGTTGTAGGGTGCAGCCATTTTAAATGCTGCCCATTTTACTGTGGTAATATATTCAGCCCTTGCTTTCAAATCGAATGTGGGAATTTACCATTCGGAGCAAATAGCGGGTGAATTAACTTTTAATTTCTCATCTTTGCCTCAGCTGCCATATTTGTGAAGGGGGCTTTTGGATCGTGATTAGAGTAAAAGTGCATTTTCTCTGTGTGCGTGTGGGTGTGTGGTGGGTATTGATATTCATTCAATTCAATTCACCTCCAGTTTTTTCCGTCTTGCTCAGAAGCTGTGCTGACTCGCTCCCTGGTGACACTGAATCTTGCAAGCGATCAAGAGTCAGTCAATATCTTTGATCACGATTTCACTTCTGTGCCTCTACAAAGCCAATTTGCGAGTATGTCTTGCAGAAACACAGCTGTGGTATTTGGAGTTTCTCCCTCCCACCTCATTGTTTCTACTTCTGGGTGTTCGTGACAGGCACTCACACAGCGCCAGATAAAGTCTGAACTTTCCTAATTAATAAATGCATAGATTAGATTCAGCATTAACCACAGACAGAGATTTGATGTGTGCCTAGGCCTGTCTGACTTTGGTCTCAGTTGTTGTGCCTCTGCTTTCCAAGCCTTTGTATGATGGGCCAATATGTACTAAAAACAACCAGCAGGAAACCCCAAACAATGGCTGAGACAGCCAATTTCCATCGCTTCTCTCCCAATCGGTCCTCCTCTCTCTTCCCTCCAGGGAGGCTGTTAGTCTCTCCTGGGAGCGTTTAATGCTTAGACCACCTAATCAAGGATAAAACTCAATGGAGAGAAAGGAAGGACATAGGAGAAAATAAAGAAGAGAGAATTATGTTCATTAATTACGAGAATAGTTAGAAAGATGAACAAGAATAAGCAAGTGCTTAAGAGAGATGGCGAGTCGAGGGTCATATAGAAGTCAGTGTTTTAAAATTGATTTTTTTTTTTTTTTTAAAGGCTAAAAGCATCTTGTTCAAATGGGTATCTGACACATAACCCTAACCCTAGCCACCTGAATTTCTCATCTTTCCCAGCATTTCTAGCCAATGATTGTCCAAAAACATTTTCCCCCACATTCATTGATCTAAAGTTATCGCTGATAATGCTTACTTTATTTTAAGATTTTTAATGAAGACAGTCATTTTAATAGCATGCCAATTCTAAAACAAAATATTTCTCGGGTATACACGAAATGACCAAAAACAACTCAAATGCAACCATTATCCAACGTGACATAGCATGTAAGCTAACTGCTGTGTCAGCTCTTTGATCCTTTGTGTTTTAGTGATTATGCAAATGGATAAATACTCAGTTTGTGAAACCTCCACTAGAAACAGTCGATTGATCAGAAACCACACACCGTTATCCCAACAAACTAAATAAATAATTGTCATCAGCATCAGTGAGTCTGTGATCAGACCGGGAGCCTGCTATGGTCCGCTTGGTCCGAGTGGCCACGTAAGGAATGACTACTTAGCCACTGGGTCTCCAGCTGCCTGCAGTGGAATAGATAGATAGATAGATAGATAGATAGATAGATAGATAGATAGATAGATAGATAGAGATAGTTGTACAATGTAATACAAAACTGTGTGGTCACAAAAAATAGGCAGGCATGCGGATAAAAAAGGTTTCTCGTGTGAGGATTTGGGACATTATAGTACTGTGTTTATATTAGAGATGGCACGATACCACTTTTTTATGTCCGATATCGATATCATAAATTTGGATATCTGCCGATACCCATATGTATCCGATATATAGTGTTTTGTTTTTAATCAATAAAACTGTTTTTTTGTTTTTTTTTATTATTATATCTTGCTACATTTTTATAAGTTCATACTCAAGTACTCGTACTAAAAAAAAAAAAAAAAAAAAAAAAAAGGGAACCACCCTCTGCCTTGTGATGCTTAATCGACGTAATTGACTTTAATTTAATGCACGTGTATAAAAAATACACAGAAATAAATTATTTTTCCACAATAATTAAATAGATTCAACATCTTTCTTCTACAGAATTGCAGACTGCACAGATGGTATCTTCCCAAAGGAAAAAGTACTATAGCTTACTAGGGTATATTAGACTTAATAGTTACTATATACAGTAATGGACTTCAGATGAAAACTTTGGGTGTAAGATTCAGATAATTATTTATTAAAAGCTAGACATTTTAAATGGGAATAAGAAAGAAAAGTATGTCTTTTATCATATCAGTTTTTTCTCAAATTTCTTGGTAATAACAAACTTATGGAAAAGGAAGACTTTGCCAGGTTAGGCAGGAAGGCATCCTACTACCAACTTGTTCCCATCTGAGGGTGTCCGATACTGATGCTTGACAGATGCATGTGTGAAGTCTGCTTTAGTTTTGGCCTTAGACTGTGCACAGCAATATTGAACAACTACAGGTAGTGAGATGGTCCTCTTTAAAAGACTCATGATGCTTTAGGGGGGCTGGGTGGTAGAATAAGCATACAGCGGTTTGTTTCCTCAGGAGGTGTTTGGTACTCGGCATACTTTTGATTTTGCTGATTCATGTAATATTCACTTGTCTTTTACTGTCTTTTGGTTACTGGTTTAGACTCTAAAAGTACTTTGTCAGGTTTGGGAATAGATTGCAGCTCGGGTTAAAAAGGCCAAAGGCCATATATGACAGATTGGAAGAGAGACCCATCTCAGTATTGCCTAACCTGGTGCGTCACAGCATGGGACCCCAAAGGGCCCCGGGACTTTCCCCTGAGAAGTCAGCGGCTTTGATAAAACGCCAGGTATTTGATTTGTTGGAATGAGAGCAGGCTTTTCCATTTTGTTTGCCCTAAGGTGAGATGGGAGTGTCTGTACCTTGGTTGTTGAGAGGTTTTAATTAAAACCACAAGAAACGTCAAAGGAACATCCATGTTCTTATTAACTACCTGAGAAAAATGACTGTGTACACAGTCGTTGGTGTATCCTCTTGGCACGAGGCGTACACTAGCTTGTGACCTCCCTGAGGCTGGGTGTGTGTGACCTCCTGATCTCGAACTATGGATCTTTTTGCTTTTAAAGCAAAGGGGATAACCACTGTTTATTGCACTTTGGGGAATTATTGGTATTTGCTAACAGTGCAGGTAAAAAAAACAACAACAGGTAGCTTTACTGGGTGAGTTTTTGCAGCATTTTCTTTCTCCATATTTTGTTTTTCTCTTAAACACAGTACAATATCAAAACCCCAGAAACCCAAACCTGTCACACTAAATATTTTCCACAAGTAACAGCCTTTCTGAAAGCCCACATAGTTATTCTTTGCAACTTCAAGAGATGTCACAGCACAAAGATTTGCAAGACCACAAGGTGCTGTATAACACACCGCTGTGAAAACCTTTCCCCCCCCCCGTGTTTTCAAGGACAACACACTCAGAAAATACTACCATCATCATTTCTTCTTCAGGGCAGGATACTTGTAAGTGTCAGCTAGGAAAATTACAGTCTGATTGATTACACCTCAGTGCATCAGGAATCAGGATGGAGGGCCGTGGCTCTGTGCTTTAAAACAGGGTGCTGGAGTAGGATGGAGGGCATTGACGGTGCAGGAGGAAAGGCAGTAGGGAGGTGAGGGAGGGAGAGAGGACACCAAGTGGGAGAGTCATTAAGGACATGAGAGGAGACAGGGACGGTCTGGCGAGGACACCGGTGAAAGTGCTGATGGTTGCAGGACACGCCGCTTTCCCTTTCCTGTGTGTGTGTGTGTGTGTGTGTGTGTGTGTGTGTGTGTGTGTGTGTGTGTGTGTGTGTGTGTGTGTTGGGAAGAGATCTGGGGGGAGTGAGAAAACACTGTGTGCAAAGTTACACTACAAGTCGCCGCCGCTGGTGTCCTAGATAGTGAACGGCCCATTTGTTTTAGTGACGTCACTAGAGCACTACAGTGCCTCAGCACCCTTTGGGATGGCGAGGACGCAGACGGTGGCAGAGATTTAAGCAAAAGGGTGAGGCGTTGTGAGTTCTTATGAAAGCCGGGCGTTTGACCGAGCGAGACGGTGCGGACTGGGAGGAAAATGAACGACAGAAAGAGAGGTGTGGAAATCTGCTGACTCAAGCACTGTGTCGAAGATCATGAGGAGGGAGGATGTTATTTGTGTTGCGTTTTGAGAGCTCGCCATGACTCTTAATAGGGGTCACTAGTGATAATCTGAAAAGCTTGAATGCACACATGAACAAAGTCACCGCACATGTGCTTCCTATCAGCTCCTCCTGCACAGCAGTAAAGATGATTAGTGGAGAGACAGATTGCAGTACACGACAATAGTGTGTGCACGCTTATCTCTTATACCCAAACATCCTATCTTTAAAAAAAAAAAAGGTGGAAACTCCAGGGTGACCCACACACGCGCTGCAAACTTCTTTATGCTCCTTCAGGCAGATAAACAAGTTTTTCCAACTCAAGTAAATTGGCTGCATCTATGTGATCAATAGAAGAAAGCAATGGGCGTGTGTGTGTGTGTTTTGTTTTGTTTGTGTGCCGCCCTCCTACTGGGCTCAGCAGATTCAGCCATCCAGAAACTTGGAGGCTACAACGAGCTCAATAGAGGTTCTCCCAGCCAGGGGTGTCGGCATCTATTTTTTTTTTGTCACTTTTTCCCTGTTCAATAGCGGCTCGGGTTATTGATTTGACATAATGCTGAGCTGATTTTTTTTTCTTTTTAATTCCACTTCCAACTGTAGCCTTATGCATAGCAGGTGTGTCCATGTATGCTAAAAAGATGTGCATGGAGGTGGAGTAAGAGACTCAGCTTTAGGGGCGTCAACCATGGCCTCTGAATCGTCCCAACTCCAATCTGGCCTGCTGGAGGGCTTTGGAAACTTTCCTAGTGACAAAGAGCTCCTCTGTGGCCTTCATATTACACCGAAGTAAACAAGTATTACATAAACATTTAAATAACATCCATCCATCTTCTTCCGCTTATCCGGGGCCGGGTCGCAGGGGCAGCAGCCCAAGCAGAGAAGCCCAGAACCCTCTCTCTCCCCAGCCCCTTCCTCCAGCTTATCGGGGGGAACACCAAGGCGTTCTCAGGCCCGCCAAGAGATAATCTCTCCAGCGTGACCCGACCCCTACAGTGCCTCCTGCGGGTGGTGGGTCTGCAGGAAGATGGTCCCATGTCCCTTTAGTGGGCTGTACCCGCCCGGGCCCCATTGCATAAGGCCCGGCCACCAGACGCTCACCCTCGGGCACCCTCCCCGGGCGTGGCTCCAGAGCGGGGCCCCGGTAACCCTGTCCCGGGCAGGGTGAACTGGTCCCTCAATGGTCTTTTCATATGGGTCTTCTGAATCGCTCTTTGTCTGGTCCCTCACCCAGGACCAATTTGCCATGGGAGACCCTACCAGGGGGCAAAAGCCCCCAGACAACATAGCCCCTGGGATCCCTGGGACACACAAACCCCTCCATCACGATAAGGTAGTGATTTGCGGAGGGGCATTTAAATAACAGGTTCCCATATTCTTCACTATCAACAACAGAAATTTCTATGATTTATAGTGCGTCTATACAAAAATAACCCCAGAAATTGGCAAACACTGAGCTAGCAGAACTTTAGTAACTTTACATATATTTTTCTTACAATTTAAGCCCAGCGAGTCACACTAAGAGTCTTCTTCCATTTACTACAGCAGTGTTTCTTTATCATGTGGAAAAACTGAGATGTACTATTGTACTTGAGCCACTTTTTTATTTTATTTAGATATCGGAAGGATTCCATGTGTGGTTAAACTTAACTGGTTTCACTGGTTTGACATCCCTATTTGAGAGGGTGATTTATGGTAAAATTACTGCTACTGCTATCAAAGCTAACAGTAGGAAATAGCAAGAGTGAGATGAGTAGACTCAGAGTAGAAAAGCGCTATATAAGAACCAGTCCATCTACCATATGAGGACCTTACGGTCTTGTTCACAATTTAATAGTGGGGCATTGATGTGGATGCTCTAACAGTCTGTGGTGGTTGTTTTCTGAAGTCCTGTTATGAAGCTTGAGATGAGTGTTTTCACTGTTTCCTTCTCGGCGTTTTGAAACCATATTTGATCAGTGATCTGCAGATATGAATGAACAATTGTTGGTTGGCAGCTTTGCAGAGGGTCACAAGCCAGTTTACTAGTGCCAGTCTTGTGCTTGGATAAATAGGGAGTGTTGCATCAAGAAGAGAATCCGGCTTAAAATGTTTTCAAATCAAACACGTGTAATCAAGAATGAGATTTCCAAATCAGATGAGTCAAGGCCTGGGTTAACACAGGCAGTCTCCAGTGCTGTTGACAAGCAAGCAGGTTGCCGATGGAAAATGCACTACTGTTGGGCAAAAACAAAGGAAGAGGAGGAGGGCGGAGAAGGCATGTTAGGAGGCAGTGAGAGGAAAGGTAAGGTGGGATGTATGGACTCCAGGCAGGAGGAAGACCACAGAGAAGATTAATGGATGGAGTGAAGGACATGTAGAGGGTTGGTGTGACAGAAAGGGAGTGTAGCACTTCTTGTATTACCAGAGCTCTATTTAAAAAAAGAAAAAAAAAAATCTTAAATGAAGACAAACAGCCACACAAACATCAACTGTTACAAAAAACATCATTACCATTAAGTTATGTCCTGAAAACCCCTCTTAACACAAGGCCTGATGAGCTCTACACCGCCATTAAAGACCACCGCTGTTTCTTCTTCACTGATCATCAACACACCCACAGTGCATCCACGTTTACATGTGTGTGTGGGCACAGTTGCTTGTGAATTGGTCGTGAAGCTCCTAATCTTCCATGAAATGGCAGAAGCCCACGTTTCCAGTCATGCAGTGTGCACACTGAGTACTACCTCTCTTATTTAGCTGCTTTTTTTTTTTTAAGGTAATCTTGTTTTTACAGCATCCCTACTAATTGTTGCACCCTTTCTCTAAAAAGCACTGCCTGTGAGATGCGATTTTTGCTTTTTCTTTCTCCACTAGTTTCCCTTCAAGTGCCAGGTTTAATTAGTAGGACTGTAATTAGCCCTGCTGGTGCCACCACTCTATACTGTTACTGCACTTAAGACATTACATTTAACTCTATCGCTGCTTTTGATCTCTCATCAATGTGCTCTTGCAGCAAAAAAGCAGCAGAGTTCTCAAGAGATGTAACAATTTTTTTATTTGTCTTTGGTATATTTTTTATTTATTGTTATGAAACCTGGTTTTGCTAAAAGAGAAAAACCTCCGTACTCTTCTATTAGGTTTGAACACATTTCTGACAAACTGAATGCATTTGGTAACACCTGGCACGCATATGTAAAATGAGTTGACGCTTATTAGCTACATATACATCTCTCAACAAATTGATGCATTGTTAATTTTTATGAGAGCTAAATGGAAGGTACAGGGGCAGGAGCAGCCTAAGCAGAGAAGCCTGGGCCTCACTCTCACTAGCCACCTCTTCCAGCTTTACTGGGGCAACGCAGAGTTGTTCCTAGACCAGTCGAGAGAGATAATCTCTCCAGCGTGTCCTGGATCTGCCCTTAAGGCATCTGCCTGGGAGGTGCCTAGGAGGCATCCTTGCCCAGATATCCAAATCGACTCATGTGCCTCCTTTTGATGTGGCTTCCGAGTGACTGAACTCCTCACCCTATCGCTAACAGACGAGGCCTGCCACCCTTCAAAGAAAACTCATTTCCATCGCTTGCATCCGCAACCTTGTTCTTTTGGGTACTTCCGAGAGCTTGTGACCACAGGTGAAGGTAGGATGGTAGCTTCGCTTTCCCACCCAGATCTCTCTCTCTCATTCCCACCACTTAACACTTTGCTGCACACTGCTCCAGTGTGAACTGGAGGCAACAGAACACCATCATCTGCGAAAATCGGAGATGATACTTCAAGGCCTCAGAACAGTCTAAATTTAATGTATTGGTGACTAAAACCTGCAGTGACGACTGTAGCTAGGATTATCGATTAAATTGGGAGGTGTAAGAAAACGGAAATAATTTGACTGCAGTGTGCTGTCTAATGACTTAGTGATAAAAACATTTATCACTAGAGAGTAGTGGTTATCAGTGATCCAGAAGTAAAGCAGTCCATGAAAAATCAGCCTCGGCAAGCAAATCATCAGAAGACCAAAATCATCTAAAGGTGCAGTGGAGGTAATACATCCTCAGAGTTGAGTAACGGAAGATTTCAAGCTTTTGAAATGGGTCGTAAGTTTGTTTGCTTGTTCTCAGGTGTCCAATATCATCTCAGACGCCTGAAATAATTTAAAGTCGTTGCAAGTGCCTTTAATTTACATTAACCCTCTGAGTCATAACCCTATCATAGCCCTATATTTTGGAGGTTGATCATCTGGATTATTTGGAAACAATGTGAGTGTCAGAATTATAAATTTCTTTGTCTCAATTGCCAAGACTGAGGAGAACAATGGGGGTTAACAAAGTCCCACTGTGACATAAAAAATTCAGCAGTCAGATCTGATGAAATCGGCTTCAAACCTCTGCTGACTTTGCCCCAAAGTAAGAGTTTAAATAATAATAAACTTTATTTAATATAGCACCTTTCAAAACAAAGTTACGTGCTTCACAAGACGAGATGGAACTGATGAAATGGCGCGCAACTGAGACACGCTTAACAATTGTACAGCATTAAGAAAGGAAAAGTAGCAATACGAGGAAAATGGAAGCAAAACAACATAAACTAATTAAAAATAATATAAAATAATGCAGGGTAGTCACTAGGAAGAGATGGTGACACTAAATAGGATTACAACATAAAAGTAGCTCAAACTGGAAGCACTGAGAAACTGTGCTTATAGAAACGTGTTTAGAAGTGATTTTAAAAGGCGAGCGGGTCTGCGCTGATCTGATTCTCAGGGAGATTGTACCAGAGAGTGGCCACCCTAACAGAAAAAGCTCCCCATCATCTTTAGTCCTCAAACCAAGAGACTGTGGGATGGCTAGTAGAGCCTGGCTGACAGTTGTTGCATTCCCTGAACAAGTTCATGAGAGTTGTTTCTGTCTATGAAGCTACCCTTGGAACAACTCTCAAACCACGTCTTTAACGATATATACTGAGGTTTCAAAACACCTCATTAAGGGTATGCTCTTGCCTTTATGAGGCAAAGAGTTAATATGGTCTCTTGTTGTGCATCAAATTAACCCCGAACAGTATCTGGAGATGAACTGATCAAGTTCCTACAAAGTAGAGTCTTAGTTATCTGCACACACCGGCACGGCTTTCAGTTCAACGACTGGGCGCTTCTTCTTGCTGACGCACTGCTGAGATTCACGGGTAACTTCTTTCTAAAGTTATCGTGTTAATAAAACAAACTCTGCTTTTTTCTTCAAACTTTTGTGCAGTTCTGAGCTTCAGAAGAGCTCCGTTACCTAACAATGTCTGCTGAGAAAATGAACTTTGGCTTGAATGATGTTTCCACTCCTCAGTTTGAGTACAAAGAACAGCTCTGGATAGACCCGCTGGAGGAAGTGTGAGACTATCCCAGCTACGACACTCTTTGCACTCGTAGTTCCCGACAGATAAACGTCAGGAAAATTAAGTTGATCCTGAAAACTGTATTCAGGTCGGTGTTTCAAACGGTGACTCATGTTGCTTGGCTTCCTCACTGACCTCCAGACATACTCATCATCCACCAAGACACGACTGTTCCCGTGAGGCGAGGAGCCCACACACGATTAGCCTTGTCACCTTGTAGGCAATGCTATCACACACAGGCACGCACAGATGTGCAGCCACAAAAGTTTAAGTGCGGAGAAATAAACATATATAGATGTATTTAATCGTATCCCTTAATCACCCACCCGACGTGTCTTTGTGACTCAGTTCCTTTCACACTTTGATTGGATTTGGAGGCTAAATGGTTGATTGCGTAAGAGAAGGAGAAATATAGGGTTGGAGAAAAAGGGAGGAGGAGGAAATTGAAGAAGGGAGCAGAATCCTGGGAAAGATCTGGACTAGTAGCAGGCCTTTTTTTGTGTGCGCGCGTGTGCTCATGTCCACGCGTCTGTTTCCCTCCCATGCGTTTCTGTGCTTGCATAAGAGCAGCTTTCATTCAACACAGCCCGATCACGACTCATTCTTCGTGTGTTAGTCACCACCTTTCATGGAACTGGGCTTGCAGTCAGTTCTGACGATTTTGTGCATGTGTGTGTTTTTCACAGAAAGTCAAATTGAGCACAGCAGCCAAAAATAATTCCCCCGTGGACTCCCTGAACTCAGTCTGGCGATAAGTACGCCTAACTGCCTCTTTTTTTTTATTCTCTACAAACAGGTGTTAAAATATATATATATTTTTACTTTATTTCAGTCAGACACTCCAGGCTGCCTCCTCCCGGCTGAAGTAGCCCTAAAGCCAGAAAGTAAATCCAAAATAACCAAAGCTGTTTGTACTGGGCCTGAAAGCTGTAGAGAAGATTTCACTACAAGGATCAATGATTCCTGTGCCGGTTGACGTGGTTGTTCATTGACTCTCTGTACACATTGGCAGCTTCACAAAGAGATGAGCAGTAAATCTTTCAACTTCACTGATATCATATAAGGTGACCTCAGTAAGCTGCACAGAGCACACTCGTGTCTACCAACCAGGCCGGTTTATTTTTTAATTTTTACTTCTTTTTTTTTTTTTTGTAATGCCAAAGGGAGACGAGATGAAAAGGGTCTGTTGGCAGATTACAGTGCTTCTGGATTTGAGCCTCAATTCACCATTATTTATTTTATTTAGATACAGAAAAGTTAAAGTTTGAACTTTACTTGAACTCTAATCTGAAAATCAGATGTTTTGACAGCACTGCCCTCTGGAATTGGTATACATTTTGGTAGATTTTTGAGTTTTTCCAAACCTACACTGGTTGTCTAAATAGCTCAAGGTGAGAAATTGAACTGGATTTGACTGTTTTCTCAACTGCCTTTAATATCGCACTCGGAGATTAAAATGAAATTGATTTCAAGTTGAGTTTGCATGTTCTCCCCGTGTTTGCGTGGGTTCACTCCGGGTACTC
>NW_024582680.1:488333-497693 GCF_018398535.1 Haplochromis burtoni | reverse complement strand
ACGATACCACTTTTTTTATGTCCGATATTTTTATGTCCGATATCATAAATTTGGATATCTACCGATATGAATCCGATATAGTGTTTTAATCAATAAAACTGTTTTTTTTTTATATCTTTCTGCATTTTGTATAAGTTCATACTCAAGTTTAAAAACAAACAAACACTAAAGCTATTCTGTTATGCCTGTATGTAAAAAGACTGCATACAGGTATAACAGACTGCACAGATGGTATCTTCCCAAAGGAAAAAGTACTACAGCTTACTAGGGTATATTAGACTTAACAGTTACTATATACAGTAATGGACTTCTATACATTTTACACCAGATTAAAACTTTGGGTGTAAGATTCAGATAATTATTTATTAAAAGCTCGACATTTAAAATGACGATAAGAAAGAAAAGTATCTTTGTGCCCCCTTTTCCCTGTTAATGCCCTATCGGCCCCCCTGGCTAAACTTTGCTAGATCCGCCCCTGCACAGTTACAGCCGTCAGCTACGTAAAAAAGATCCTGGTGTAGAAAGTAATATTAAATAAATTCTAACAACAGCTTATTAAGCTTAAACGTGCTGCTGTTGTTTAGCCGCTGGTTTCCTCTTTCTGGCTTGAAGTGGGCGATAAACAAACAAGAGAGACGGACTCGCGACAGAAAAGCTGATCAGCTGATCATTGATCAGTTTCATGATTGAAGTAGCAGCAAGAAGAGGCAGTCGCTCCATATATCGGTTGTTAAGCTTAACGCAGGAATGCTTTACAAACATTCAGAGATGAACTTACACACTTGCTTTACTTCTCTCGGGGATAACTTCCTCAGAGATGAAATGCCGGTTTGGTAGCGAAGCTCCAAATGTTCAACCAGACCGCTGACAGGTATCGCATGCCACAGCCGCTCTATCACGTGACGCATACTGCATACTACGACGTGCTACGGTTATGAGCAGAGTTAAGCCATGTCGCAAGTTTTGTGATATTTAATGGATAGAATTACATTTTTTTATTTCTCTCCGATATCTGATCCAGTGATTTAGGTCGGTATCGGACCGATACGTAATATCGGACCATCTCTAGTATATATATGTAATTGTGCTCCTACGTTTCTTCTCTGCAAATGTTTTATTTGCAAATACTTGGTGACAAATGGATAATTGAGCGATAGATTCGGTGAACTCCAGCTCCACCATCTGGGACTCCAGCTGGTTACGCTAGTGCTTCTTCTGCTCGGCAGCTTCATCAAGCTTGGTGTAGCAGCACGTGAATCGGCACCACATCTGCTTATGGGTATGGTTAGAGTGACCCTTTGGCCTTGAGCTCGCAATGGATCTCCAGAGCAATACGTGGAGTGCTGCCACCAGCTGCAGTCCAAGATGATGGAGTTGGAGTATGTCCTACCAATGGGATAAGATTCTGATATCCCACTGATAAGTCTGATAAAATCCCTACCGACCGAAACAAGTAGGGAATGGTCAGGGTCACATGGTTAGCTTTGACTGTTCTTCTAATGTAAGAGTGAGAGGATTGTCCACTAGCAGATCGTGCGCAGTGGCATTTTTTACTCGAATAAACAAAAGACCCTAAACAGAGAAACACTGAAACTCTGTAGGTTACGACCATGTTTGTCTATATATTGAGTATTGCTTCTGTGGCACACACAAAAATCAGTAAAATATTACAGGGCTCAATACGTCAGTTTAAATTTACTGCAGTTTGCTCCTGTTATCTACGAAGTTCCAGCCTTGGCATCTACTCCACACATAACCTGACTAATGGAGGGAAGAGAAAACATGCACACAAAAAAAGCATGCTTTAGGTCAGCATAGACGCCATGGTGTTTCTACGGAAACCAGCAACTTGTGTACTCTCGAGGGTCGGATGTGGAGAAATGGATTAGAGAGGAAGACGTGTGGTAGCTCTGTATGTTGCACTGTGGAGGTGGAGGGGAGGCAGGGAGTATAGCCGTGATCTGAATGCATCAATAATGCATGAGGTTGTTCTCCGATATGCTAACATGAATTATTTGACAAGCAGTGCCGACCTGCTTCTCCACCATCTAGTGTCTATGCATCTTCTCACTGTCTCCTCCTCTATTCTTAGACCGTTTCTCTAAATCTGAATCTCTGCGTCTTTTTCTTGGAACTGTCTTTGCTGAATAATCTGGGGCTCAGCGGGTTTCCGAATCTCCCACTCTGTCTCTCTCTGCACCAAGTGTTTCTTCCCCTTTTATAGATTTTTTTTTCTCCCCCTCCTTTTAACCATATCCATGCATTTTGTGTGGGTTCTCTCTGCCTCCGCCTCTGTATGTGAGACCGAGGGAGAAAGGCAGGCTGTCGTCAAATGGACTTTTGATGAGGAAGAAAGCAGTTGGCGCACAAGAAGAGGCAGAGAAAGGGAGCTTATGAAGTTTATGAGCTCTTTTTCTTGCCATCTCTCCTTTGTTTCCTCTCTTTATCTCTGTGACCATCTTGTCTAAGTTTCATTTTTATCCTCGGTTCATTGCGACTCGACCAGAATACTAAACGGCGTCACAAAAACAAAGCCAAGGACAGTATCCTGTCCTTTCTGTTATTTTCTGAGTACTTTCGTGGATAATGTAGGGACACGCATTCAGCTGAAAGGCTCAATCTGTTTGTGGATCACCAGGAAAAACAAAAACAAGAAAACAACAATTTGAAAGCCATTCAGCAAGCAGCAAGAGCGAGTCTGCATTCATGCAAGTGGTTCTGTGAGACTCTATTTAAGCGCAGCTGTGCTTTGAGCTAAGTGGTAATATCACCATGGCAGCATCCTGAATTTAAGCAGGTATAATGCTTGGCATGTGCCAGAGATGCTCATGGGAAGTGAAATGACATTGCAGCCATTCAGCCTGCTACTGAAAAAGACAAATTACGGTCTGATAACGGCACCGCAAAGAAATTCATCATGTGAAGAACATGAATGTTGATAGCAGACCTCATCGCTGTCGAAAACGACTCACAATGCAACAGAAATCTGCTCTCCATTAAACGTTACAGAGGGTTGCTGAAATGTTCAAGTGCTGTTCTGTCCTTGAAGTTGCATTGTTGTAGGGCGGCTTTTTAGATTTTAATCTGTTGCAGTTTTGACTTCCAGCTTATTTTACAGCAGCCACTTGCCAAGTGGTTGGGAAATTCACATTTTTCACTTCGAGAGGTTTCCAGATGGTTGCAGACCAGTCTCTAGGTCCGTGTAACTGAGGTAGAGAGACAAAGACTTTGGACAAGATCTATTTGAAGGAAATACATTTCTGAAAGTTTGTCCCCGTTTCGCTCACAGTCTATTTTCAGTAGTGGATGACAGTGTCTCAGCACTTCCCGGAAGCAATCGAGCAGCAGCCATGCTTGGATGTAGTGCAGTCCACAAAGGAGAGATGGGCCCAAATTTTATCAGCTTAGTTTTAGTTTTTACGTAGATTTTTATAGGCAAAGTATTAACTGGTTGAAACAATAGCGGGCAGATTAATTAACTTCTTTTTGTTAATTCATTTTTTTATTAAACATGTCAGACTTTGTCAGGAATAACCCAATGATCTTGTCAGACTTATTTTGATGCCAGTCTAAGCTATTCTTACATTAACTACCCTGCAGCTTCCTGGCCTTGACCTCAACTTAAACTTTAATGGTGACCGTAACATCCCTCCAATACCAGACCGAAAATCTCCAAATCAATGGTTAAGTTGTTGGGGACTGAATTTCTGTCCACAGATGGAAGTTGAATCCCTACAGTGTGAATAGGGGTTTGTGTGTGTGCACACAGGCAAAAAAAAAAAAGGACAAGAACCAAATCACATTCTTTATGCCTTTTTAAACAGTCCCAGAGGCCTTGGAAACATCAGTGCAGCTGAATCCAACACATGCCTGCAAGTGTGTTTGTGCTCACAACCGCACATGCACACACACCCTCTCTTAGATCCTCCGACCAGCCAGTCAGGGCTGGTTATTTGCCAGATAGGGAATTGGCAAACTGGCAAATCTCAGATCATTTTAAGTCAGTTGGACAGAGACGGCCTTAAAAGTTAAGATGCTTTCAGGAAGCCCGAGGCCTGAGTTCCCAGAACTGT
This sequence comes from Haplochromis burtoni, assembly GCF_018398535.1. Lineage (NCBI taxonomy): Eukaryota > Metazoa > Chordata > Actinopteri > Cichliformes > Cichlidae > Haplochromis > Haplochromis burtoni. The sequence goes on along the minus strand of NW_024582680.1, from coordinate 493,620 downwards.
GGATAATAGCCAAGACTCCTTCCACAACAACGAAGTGAGGAAGACGTGGTAGCAGAACTGTTCACGAGAGACAAAATGTAAGTTTAGGTCTCTAATGTATAGACAGAGGCCAGGTTAACGTTTTTCTAAAGTTTTTCCAGTCAAAAATTGGATTCAGGTCTCCCTGCCGGTCTATAGTGGTCTCAGAAATCACCAAAAACATAAAGTAGCCACAGATGAACAAGTAACGTGGATGAGTGACAAAACGTTTTTCCCACTGAAAACACTACGTCAGGATGAACAAAATCAAATTTTTGGGGATAAAGGAGCCACAGATGTATTTCATTTCAACTCTCTCTCTCGAAGAGGTTCAGGAGCCACACGTGCGGAGGACATTAAAAATATTACCTGCAGTTTATGAAAGTAATTAGTTCCAACGGAAGAACCGATTTGTTCTCATGTGAACTGAACATCAGCTATACTGTAGGATCATTGACTAATGATGGGAGCTCATGTTTTATAACCTTTCTCACATCTTTGAAAATGCCATTTCAGAACTTATGCAATTAAGATGCTTGGAATAATAAAGCAAAGCATGCTTTACATAAGGCTAAGAAACAAGCCAGATGTATCTGATGTCACTGGCTGAGTTCTGTAGAAGTAATTGGAAAACAAGGAGGAAAAACGTTGCAGTTGTCTCAGCTGATTCCGATTTTTCTCAAAGTATGACTTGCCAATACAGATTTTTGACAGCTTACACAAAAAATAGACTTTCTCCAACGCAAAACACTATTTTGATAACAAAACAAATTATTAAACTTTAGAATTTACCCCAAACCTCAGAAAGTTACAGGATCTTCTCTCATTAAAACTATTAACTATTAATGTACCTTACCGTACAAAATAAGGTGCACCTATACTGGCTTGTTGCTGGCTCTAAGATCCAAATACCTTTGGCTTTGCCAACTTTGTTAGCTTCTTTAAAATGGCCATGTTCAGCTGGGCGATTTCAGCGTCTTATTTAATTTATTGTCGTGAACATTTCCTCCGCACATCTTGGAACTTTGTGTCTTCACTTTAAAGTAATGTTATGCTAACATTATGTTAGAATGTGGCTATGAATGTTTTTCTTCTCCTTAGCAAGGTAAAGCCATTCATTCACAATTAGGAATGCAATACGGTGCCTGTTTTTGCCCCTTAAAATGATACTGCAGCAACTTCACAGAGCCTGGTTAGTGTTTTATGTGCAGCTGATTTAGTGTGTCACAAATAAACATATGTGGTGGTACAGTCTAAAAGTTTCAGTGTCACTAAATGTTACATGCAGTCGGAGGGTTGGTGGGGCTTTGCCGACTTTCTCAGTGGGAAGTGTGACAACTGTGGGGTCTTTCAGTTTTACGACTTAAAACTCTGTATTTCCAGTGTCTGACTTCAAATGTTATGCAGCATTAGCACTGCTTCACACTGTGTGGTTTTTAAGTGCATGCCCAAGCAAATGGTCTGTTTCTGTACATAATAGTTCTTCTACATGGCCCAGGGCCTTGAAAGTCCTTCAAATTTAATGGGTGCAACATATAATGCAGTGTTCGGGTAAGCAGTGTGGAAACTACCACACCTTGGTTTGAATGCACATACCTGTGGTTTACAGCCGCACAGGGCTTAGCTGGACAGCACCTTACTAATTCTTAAGTCAAGTCTGAAGTTGAGGACAGCTTGTACATAATGGTTAAAGTGGGATTGTTTGCAGTGGAAGTCAGTAACACTGGTTTGTTGCTCTCTGCCAGATTGATTGAGACCTTTTTTTTTTCTCCTAAAGTAAATATGCATGAGCTGCCAGGACCTACTCAGAGACTGTGGTCCTCCCAAAAGTCTGGCTCATCCAGCTCTAGCCAGAAAAATCAGAGATTCAGAAAGTGAATAAATAAAGTGCTGCACATTATTAATATTTCAACATTCAGAAACTCTCACATAGGGAGAAGAAAAAGCAAGAAACAAACAAACAAAGTTAGCTGACCAGCAGCGGACAGTAGCAGCTCCCAGGTACGAGAGAAAAAGCAGTCATGCTGTGCAAAAACCTCTTCCTGGAAAATGGAAAGTACAAGGCTTCTCACACCTGCTCGGTGACATCAGATTTGTCAAAAAGAACAAGCGACTAGTATTTAAGAGTTGGCAGGATCAGGTTTCTTTACGTCACGCTGCAGTGGGAAAATGTTCAAATATAAACAAAGCTGTCAAGAAAGTCTAAATGGCAGCAGTGACATGATTTGTCACTGTCATGAGAGGACTTTTAGCTCAAGATTTGATCTCATTTGCAAAGGGCTGTTTGCATAATCGTTTATTATATTGTGCTGCCAATCCTCTCCTGCTTCCCAAAGGTTAATGATTTGCTTCCTCTTGCCAGTTCTGTGTGAGCTACTCTAAAGGAATCCTAAGAAACAAGAATAGAGAAGTTAATTTTTAGACACAGACTACACGCGCTGGAGGCAAATAAAACATGAGTATTTGGTCATCGCAGTGAAGTGTTTGAGTCAAAGCAGATACCACTGTGTACTTGATATTAAAGGAGACTTCCATATAAGCCTTTTTTAGTGGGTTTAAACTGTTATCTGTCTGAGGTTAGTGTGTGTGTTTAGGTAGATACTGTTTTATGTCTCCAGTTATTTAAATAGCCCTTATAACAGGAGAATTCATGCTGCAAATATGGCACTAAGTGTTTTTCTGTCCAGTTTTTGAAGAGGTTATGTGCAGATATTCAAGTTCCCAGAGGAGGAAGCCTAATGACTCCAGTAATACTTTATATCCAGATAAAAATCTCAACTTGGGGACTATGTAGTTGGTTGATTTGGTGGTCAGATTCCACATTTAGGTCACTGAGAGGATGAATCCTTGAGACTTTTGGGACATCTCCTGTCACGCTTGCTTTAGAACCTGTTAAAGGTTCACACACCACACATGAACAGTAACAAACCTTTTCTACAGATTTTTGAAAGCATATTCATTTAACTTAGTTTTACCCAAAGGCAATAAAACATGCAGGTAGCTTCCTCAGTTTGTGGCGGTAGAATGTTTAGGTGCCACAAAAACCCCTGGAGACACATGCTGTAGAACACATAGTTACCAGGTCATCTTATACCAGGTTATAGGATGTTCCACCCTTACTGTTTAATATTGAAACTATAAGCCTGCCCTGCAAATCCATACAGCTACAATAGCAGCAGAAGTGTTTCTGTCAAATGCAAATTGGGGAAAAAGTGTTATAAAAATACTGAAACAGTAGCGTTTGTATAGCTACATGTAATATATTTTATAAATCAAAACAACAGCCTCCTCTAGGTGCCTCATATCTTATATGAATTCCATCAATGGTGCCAAATTTGAAATTGTCAGCAGATAAAGGTAAAGGAAAAGTGGACTTGATGATATCGTTCTTGAGTAAATACATCCCTGGCACAGTTTTAAAAAATCCTGTGAAGCCTGTTTTTCAAGCTAATGCATTCACAAGGTTTTCAGTAAACTTGACCTCTGATTTTGACCTTGAAGTCACAGATTTTTAGTAGGTACATCTATGGTGTCAGTTCCTGCTACCAAATCCTGTCAGCTAGTTCTCCAGTTATGTTCCCAAAGTTGCCTGCCTGCCCCCTCGCCCAGCAGGGTGACAACAACACTCTAAGCTTTTCAAACTGAGGTGTCAAAATGAAGCCAGTGCACAAGTGCCCTGTGCAGGCCACCAGGTGATGATAGCTGGGGTTGGAAAGAGACGTCTGGTCCTATAGAAATCTATGAGAAAATGTTTTATTGACCTGACCTTTGTAAACACTTAGCTGCTGAATTTATGGGATCATTAATTTTAGGACCTACTGAAATCTATTTTGTAAATCTTGCTCATGCCATGATTAATCGATTGTGGTAGTTTTATTTTTCTCAAGTGGTTTCACGTTCAGACCAGTCCCTCCTCGTCACATCTGGTTTTTTCCGTGACCAAGATCACGATGACAGAAACTCATCTTGGGGTTTTAAAACAGGACTTCAGTAACTGTGTGCGTCTTTTGTATCATCTGTGGGCTTTCCTCCGTCTTTCTAATTTGGCTCTGTGTTCTGTCAGAGCGCCACCCCTTAGTTTGACAAGGTCATAATTTCAATTTGTTGACTTGGTTTAGGACCAACTGTCTTTAAACTCTGTGACATCCCCATCAGCCCGTAGCTGTGTGGGCGCTTTTGTAGCATAGATGACACTCTGAGCATGTCACCATGCTCCGCTTTGTCCAACTGTAGCCTCACAGATCGTGCATCAGCATTATGCTTTACTGATATGCAGTGCAATCCAGCTGTACATATGCTCAGTGTTGATTTTGTAGAGAAGGCTTTGGTCTGGCGTTGTATGCCAGCACATTTGATTTGTGAAGAAACAATGAAGATGCAACTAAAGTCCTGACTTTCAGCTTTGATTCAAGGGACTAAGCTTCAATCAAGGGACTAAGCTTCAATCAAGGGACTAAGCTTCAATATTGCATTAACTGGTGATGGGAAATTATTCATTTGTTCGATTAGATTTCAGTCTCTGGAAATAGTGGGGACCGTGTATAAAAGACAGGCTGGAATTTCTAAATGGTTGAAGCTGTATTTTTTTATTCCGCCACTTAAACCTGAAGCGGAGAATCAACACTTTGGTTATGTTGGATTGTTTCAGTTCAAATCTGTTTTACAGAACCAAACTTATGTCACTGTCCATTTCCAGACTCTTACTGTAAGTGTTTTTGGTTCATTTGCACACAGCCTTTTCAACCATCTGGGATTCATACAAGCAACCACATTAACAAATGCGGTGTAACTGAAATAATTCCAAGATGATTCCCAAGAAAAACACATGCATCGAAGGATTAAGCAGTGGGAAATGTATCTGTCAAAACTCCAGTAAATCCAGCCCTTTTGTCTGGGTTCATTTGTTTTATTTTTAAGTTTGCACTTTGCAAGCCTTAAATCAATCAAGTGTTAACTTTGTTTTTTTTTCTTGCAGCGTTTCATCCAGTACCTGGCCTCCAGAAACACTCTGTTTAACCTGAACAACTTCCTGGATAAGGGAGCTCTGCAAGGTAAAGCACACACCAAACCCCTGTGAAGATCATTCACAGCACAATTTCCTTTCAGAGAACCAGATGGGGTTGATTTGCCTGGAGGTACATCACTCTGAACACCATAATGTTTCTGATAATTAAGAAGAAAGTGTTTAAAAGTCAAAAGTAGTGTCAAAATATTATTTGTTACTCACACTGAGGATATTTCTTTCCCTCTGACAGTTTGTTTTTTTTTT